>NW_024423343.1:5701401-5829555 GCF_017311325.1 Ursus maritimus
GGGGGGGGGGGGTCAACATTTTTCACAAAGTAGCCTGGATTACTGAAAAGATTTTTTACATTGTTTTCCTTAAAAAAAAGAAAAGAAAAGAAAACCTTTTGGAAAAGCATTCTTTGGGCAGCACATTGCATGTCTCTGTGGGTAGTGACCTCACTGTTTCCTGTTACTGTGTAGCTGCCGGCAGGGCCCCCGCAGGCCAGCCTAACCTGTGCTCATCCGAGGATTCGGCTAGATCTTGGCTTGCCTCTGTGGCCCGGGTATATGCCCTCTGGAGTGAACCCTCCAAGGATACATCTGGAAAGAACACATCTTAAGATGAAAGAGAGTAGAAGAGCACAGGGTGGCCCAAAGCCAATGACCCACCTGGGGAGGGGAGGCCCTTTCTGATTCGGGACAGTGTCTGTCCCACCAACTGGTCCATGGTCCAGCCTGTGCAGACTCATACCTGTATCTTAGGAAGAGGATCTGGAAATTAAAAAGTGGCTAGGAATGAACAGACTTGCTGCTTCACTGAACTTCCCCCCCTGAAGTATTGACCCTGAGGGGGAAAGGGTGTGCGGTTGGTGGCTTGGCAGCCTGCCATGGAGGTTTCATGGTGACCTCAGTGGCTCTCTTGCAGCCCCATTGGCTTCAAAGACATTAGTGACCCCCCACTTGCACAGCTGAAATCAAGGCCTCACATCTCATACCTAGCGGTGGCCTGGGACATGGAAACAACCCCTAGGAGCTGAGCACAGAGTGATTTCTGCATCAAGCAGTCCAAAGGGCCTGATGACATGGGCAAGACAAAGAGCAGCCCGGAGATGATGAAGACCCAGTGAGGAGGCCTGGCAAGGGTTGGGGAGCCGAATCAAGGACGAGTTCTCCGAGTCAAAAAAACAGGCAATGAATCAACATTGACCAACTAAAACAGGTCCAATTTCTCAGCTATCAAATTGTCAAAGATAGTTTAAAATTATAATTCCAAGGGAGATCTAAAACTGGAGTCGATGGGGAACTTTATAATGGATGGAGCAGGCTGGCAACAGCTGAACCCTCTCATCTATCTTAATGTCACCAAAGAAGGGACAGCCAGACGTCCTGCGCCTCCCACAGTTCTGCAGTGAGAGTTTGCAGCACCACCTGTGAAGTATTATTATCCATAAATTGAACTTGAACCTAATCAAGCCTCTAGATCTACCCATTCACAGAAAATATGAGGTTTAGAATAAATTCAAATGATGCCCCAATGATTCAGCCAGCCAAATGGGGAAGTAAGACATTCTGTCGGGCAAATGACCCGGAAAATGATCACCTTGTTTCCAACAAATAACTGGCATGGAAAAACCAGAGGAGGAGGCGAAACTGTTAAGATTACAAGAGAATTAACAGACACATCAGCTGAAAGCAATAAATAGAGCAAATGAACCATAAAGGTCCATTCCAATTTCCTAAGACAATCAGGAAAGTTGAAGAGAGATTAGTTATTAGGTAACATGAACAAATTACTGGTAATCTTTTCAGTAAGATAATGGTATTGTGTGTACATTGAAGCTTTGATCACTTATTTGTTAGACGTAAATATTGGAGTATTTATGAGTGAAATGACATGATATCTGGGATTTATTTTAATTTCTCCAGAAAAAAATTTTTTTAGGAAGACAGATAAGCACAAAGAACAGAGTGTGGGTGATTGTTGAAATAGGAGATGGGAGCCGCACTGTATTCTTCTCTCTATTTTTTGTGTTTTTGAAATGTTTTCATATTAAAAAATAAAATAATATTCCCTGGATTAGCAAAGATATGGAGAATTTTTCATTTCAGATAGTGTATTCAATTGTATTGAAATTGCCTAGCAATTTCCTATGGTTCTATGCTCTATTTCTCGCCTCATTATATTCTTGCTTTCCTTAAATGTTGAGGCACAGTTACAGTAACTGTTCTAAAGTCCTTCTCTGCTCAGTCCATCATCTCTCCATCATCTGAAGCATTTCTGGTTCTGTCTCTATGACTGATTTAATCCTGACCACGTGTCACCTTTTCTCACACCTTTGTATGTCTAGTAAGTTTTGATTGGGTATTGGACATTGTGGATATTACATTATTGAGTGTCCAGATTTTGTTGTCTTCCTTTAAATAATATTCGAGGATTTTTTGTTTGTTTGCTTTTTGTCTTCTGGCAGACTTTTAAATTATTTTTGCATCAAATTGAGCTTTCTGAGTCTTGTTTTTAATTTTTTGTAACAGGTTTAGAGCCGTCTTTATGGCTGGTTTTGTCTGTGACTAAAGCATGACCATTCTGAATTCTTTTCTGAATGCCCTGTATCTTTAGCGAGGCCTCTCCACTGGACTAGTTGGAACTGTGTGAGCCCTGGAAATTGTTTGGCTTACAAGTCTCCAGAGTTGCTCTTTGTATAAAGGTTTTTTACGTGGCTCTACTGGAGACATAGCTGCAAGTTATCACTTTGTGGGTGATATTTCTAGGGAGGAGCAGATGGGAGTCTGAGGGCACAAATTAAGGATGGGGCCTGGGTGCGACTCTGTAGTTGTTCTTTCCCTAAAAGCCCTACTTCCAAATGGCAGGGGTTCTTCATGTACGTAGTATAGTGTTCACCCACAGATACAAGGACCCCGAAGACCTTTCAAAGAGCAATTTTTCTGTTTTTCTGTGTAGCTAACTCCACTCCGATGCTCTGCTCCACACGTCCTGAGCTCCCCGAGCTCCAGTCCCCGCCCCTTAACTCAGTGGGGTCTTTATGATTCACTTGGCTTTCTTCTCCTGGTGCGGAAATCTGGGGTCACGGTGGCGCTCACCTTATTTGTTTTTCTTCTCTGAAAATCCTGAGCTGACTTAGGTCCAATGTCAGAACACTGTTGTCTCCTACATTTTGCCCAGTTTTATAGTTGTTTAGTTTCTGCTAGGTGGGCAAGTTCCATATTGGTTACACTTCATGGCTAGAAGCAAGAGACCAACTTTGCCATTTCTTTCTTTTTTTTTTTTAAGATTTTATCTATTTATTTGACAGAGAGAGACAGCCAGCGAGAGAGGGAACACAAGCAGGGGGAGTGGGAGAGGAAGAAGCAGGCTCATAGCAGAGGAGCCTGATGTGGGGCTTGATCCCATAATGCCGGGATCACGCCCTGAGCCAAAGGCAGACGCTTAACGACTGCGCCACCCAGGCGCCCCTGCCATTTCTTTAACACACACACACACACACACACACACACACACACACACACAGAGACATCTAACCAGTCTACAAACTTCTTCAACTAAACGAAACAAGGCAGAGATGAGGTCTAGACAAAAATACGATTAGTGTTTTATGGCCAGGATACACTTATGAGAATAAGTGACCATGACTCATTATATTGTCTTATTCTTAAATTGCATTTGCTATCTTTGCAGGAAAAAGAAGGGAAAAAAAGGACAAATAGAAAAACGAAACAACCATAAACCAGAATAGAAAAGGGAACCAGTTCCTATGGGCCTCAAAGACTTTCAAAGGAAATCCGGTCTTTAGAGTAAATAATGAACAGGCCAACCTGCAAAACCCCGGAAGTCTCCTTCCTCCTCCGCAGGACACAGGCACCACCCACATATAAGACGGTCTGGATCCAACACGTTATAAACACGCACTGGTCTCAGTGGCACGCAGAAAGCTTTGGATTTCCAATAACGGTCCTTGAGTGGACAGATGTTGGTATAAACCACTTTCATTATGAGGGTGCGTTCAAAACAAATGAGCCTATTGAAGAAGAAGGACAGAGAGGAGGGGCAGTAGAACCCCACACATTTTCTCTTCAGAGCTGCCCACGCTGCTGTCTCAGGCCCTCAGGTCCGGGGCAGAGAAGGCTTCTCTGTGCTGATGGCGTAGTTGGCCTGGTCGAGGTCACATCTGACCCTGCTGGGTGAAAGGGGGTATCCTCCAACGCGGGCAGGCAGGATGCCAGCCAGCAACAGCCACTCACGTTCACGGATGTGGCTGCATCTCCAGGCTTCGGAGCTGACCTGATTCCCATGTGCACCACGGAGGATCATATTTCCCTTGATGTGAGGTTTAGGTTGACTTTGCAGAGGTGAGACCTTATTTTGTCTTTCTTCATTTAACTCTGGAAAGTGTATGGATAACTCGGGAAGCAAAAGCAGCAGTGGAAATTGTGTGTTGCAAAGCAAAAGGTGGTTCAGTGCAGGTAAAGGCCATAAGTTTTCCCGGAAGACTAAAAGGGACTTCTACGGAGCTCCTGTTTATTGATGGCAGCCCTTCATTTTGACAAAGTCGAGCTATAAAGCCACGGGTAATGACATTAGAACCAGACGCCTGCAGACAGTTTCCGGGAGCCTACCCTCCATTCAGATCTCTGGGTGTGAAATGGTTTTATAAAATGTGATAGCAGTTTTGTTCCTTTAAGCAATTCGAAGTACAATAGAGGATGCCGCTTAAAAGTGAACGAGTAGCAAGGAGGTGGGCTGAGTTCTTCAAATGAAGGAGATTCTCACCGTGTGTGTGGATAGAAACAAAGTAACCAGCAAATTAAACGCTGCACTCAGCTTCAGTCTGGGGCTCCGTAGGGTTGTCAGGCCAGACCCTGTGAGAATTCCAGTGACTGGGCAGTGGGATCCTCTCGTCCCCTCACTTTCCCTTCCTATCACAAGTGTTTGTTGTGCTGCCCAGTGCTGGCCACAAGGGGCGCAATGGGGAGCAGAGCCAGAAAAGGCACCTGCCCAGAGGCCTATAGGAGAGGCGGACCTCGCAAGTAGTTACTTTAAAGACATGTAAATTACAAAGCGGGGTAAGCTCTCTGGAGGAAAAGGTCATGGATCTATGAGTGGTTCACGAAAAAACCTGGCCAAGGCCAGGGATTGGAAGGGACCCCTAGGGAGGTGCTGGAGAAGAAGCCTCCCAGGGGAGGGCCAGGAGGGGAGCAAGGGAGAGAGCCATCTCCAAAGAGGGGAGCCCGTTTTTGTCTAGGAGGGGTCAGAGAACGGAGAGCAGGTCTCACACATGACATTACTGCTCCACTTGTCCTCAGAAGATCTCTGCTACAGTTTAGTCTCCTCCGGGTTGACCAGATGCCATTTTGATCCTCCCACATCTATCCAGAGAAGAGTTCTGGCTACCTCTTCTCAGAGTGAGGGGACCCCCATGCAGACCCCCCATAAATGTTTGAGGGTGGCCCAGCAAGAGCACTTACAGCTCCCTACATTTTTTTTTTTTTTTTGGCTATCTCTTTAATTTTTTATGCAGCCCCCACAGGGACATTTTAAAGATTCACAAGCTGTCACAGAATGTTTCAAAATATTCTAAAGAATCAGACTACATGAAATCTACCTCTTTAACATATCTTAGAGCTGTGATAAACAAAGAATATTTATGTTAGAGAAACACAGATTTAAATTTATTTTTGGAAACTAAAACTAAATGAAACTAAATGAAAGAACTGATATTTCCCCAAATGACAGCTTTTGAATCACCTTACCATTATTCCTTTGGGTGTGTAGAAAACATAAATCAAAGGTGCTTTGTATGATTTCAAAAATAGCATCGTGTGTGACCACGGAAGAGGAGCTCTATCTGAACTCATTCCCCAGTCATTTCTCCAGAAGACGGAGCGCGTACCATGAAACTGAGAATGTATTTTTTTCTTTTGGAAAATAAAATCTTACTCTTTTTCCTAAACTGTAGTTATCTCAGCAATTTTTCCCAAACAATTTTTCCTCCTGTATTAAATCTGGATCCAGACAAACCCTTCACGTGTAAGACAAATACTGCATTGTAACGGACAGGAGGGAAAATCTGAAGACTTTGCTTTCCAATCGCATCTCTTTAAAATACAAGGTTTTCAAATTAAAGCTTCAGAGCGACTGCAAAGAAAATGGAAGATTTCCAAGGCGGAGGAGGGCTTTAAGTCTATATTCATACTTCATTTTCTGGTGAGATGTTATTGGTCCTCAGGGGTTCTTGGCCTCCGGAGAAATGCCACATTGCAGACATTTCTTAGTAAAACATCTCCGAAAGGCAGCTCAGCTGAGAACTTCTCTGGCTGTTTGATGGTGCAGCTTGGACTGTAGGCGGCTGGGGTCGGGAGAGAGATCGGGGTGGGAGGTGTGATCCCAGGAGGCTGGCTGCTAGTCCGCAAGGAGATGCTTCTGCTTAAAACTCAAGACCATATCACAGTAATGATAAGTCAGTATCAGTTCATTAGACTCCAATCCTGTGTGAACGGAGATCTATTGCTTCTGTGGACAGTCACTGTCTGTACCTTTAAAGACCTGTTTGGTCATTTGGTTCAAGACAGCATCACGTCACTTCTGGCTCCCACTTTCTCCGAACAACCTCACTGAGCACAGGTTCCTTCCCTGCGGCAGCCCCAGCCCCAGGCCTCCTGCCCTCAGTTAGGAGGAGCTCTGGTATCTGGCAGTGTCTAGGAGAAGAGCTCAGATAAAAGGCATCCTTGCTTTCTCTCCCAGTGAAGAATGCGAGCAGAATCTGCAGACGGGCGGGGCTCCTAGAATGTCTGGTTGGTAACAGGTGCACTCAGTTTACTCCGAACTGGAGCTCTGGTTGTGACTTCAAGGGAACCAAACCCTCTTGGCTGTTTCATTGTGTGTTGGTTTTATTAAAATGCATTTGGCATTAAACTTAAAAACTTAACTCATTAAACTCATAAGCCTTTCACGTATACAGTCCTGTGTGTCAGTTTTGTCTCAATTAAAACTTAAAAAAAAAAAAAGCATTTTGCTTTCATCAGGAATCCTTTATGGTGTCCCCGCTGTGTGAGTCACTGTTACAGAAATTACATTGACTAGTTAAAAATCATGTGATTATATTCATCTTTGATTCCAATGGCACTAATAAATGCAGGTCTGTAGGTTAGAACCCCTGGTTGCATGTGAACAATGAGGCCATTAGGCCAGTTTTTAGGGCCAGTTGACCAACTAAGCCACACTTGCCGGCTCAAGGCAGAGCAATCGGTCCGTGCACGCACGCTCTGCGCACACGTGGGAGCTCCGCTTGGGGTCTCCCCTGGTGCCTGTGCTTCTCCCTGACAGGATTTCTGGTTGGTTTATGGTTACTGAAACCAACTAGCCACCCCCAGCCTCCCTCCTCCAGAGGCAGCCATGTAAGATGTTCCAGTTAATGAAACGAAGGGAATTCTACCGAGCGCTAGTGCTGGGAAAGTTCTCGTTTCCCTTGTACAAGAAGACAGGCTTAGCTGGATGACCCCATGCCCTTTGCCCTCTCGCCTTAGGGCTGCTAGCAAATGGACCTGGTGCCTAGAGATTTGAGAGCTGTCTTGACCAGGGGGCAGGGCCACATGAAGGATGGCTGTGCGGGGAGAGGAGGAGGCTGGCTCCCTGAGCAAGTGCACCAGCCCCCAAGCGCTCACCCACCCCGACCACTTGTCAGGTGAGGAAAATGAACCCCTTCCCCCACACAGTCGCTCGCAGGTTCTGTGGCACGCAGCCAAGTGCGGTCCCAGCAGATGGGCAGACGGATGCACATCGTATGTGGGGCATGCGGTGTGGGGCTGCTGAGAGCCTCTGGGTGGGCTGAGCCCTGGGCGCAGGCTAGCAGGCTGCACGGGTCCATGGGCAGAGTGCTGGCCTCTCCTCCCTTACCCCTCCTTAGCTTCACGCTGCTGGACCCCTCTGGGATACTCACTAAAGCTCTGAATATTATATAGTCTTTTACACGGACGTCATCTTCTTCCACGGCTTCTAGACTAGTGTTTGTTACACTTTTGTGGATTACCAGCCTGTAGGACCATCTACTAAAAACTCCAGATATCGGGGCGCCTGGGTGGCTCACTTGTTAAGCATCTGCCTTCGGCTCAGGGCGTGATCCCGGCGTTCTGGGATCAAACCCCACATCGGGCTCCGCTGGGAGCCTGCTTCTTCCTCTCCCACTCCCCTTGCCTGTGTTCCCTCTCTCGCTGGCTGTCTCTATCTCTGTCAGATAAATAAATAAAATCTTTAAAAAAAAAACCCTCCAGATACCCTCCTCAGAGAAGCACAGAGCAGAAGGAACACTACCGGAGGGTCTCCTGGACGCCCCCGGAAATGCACCCGGGTACCCTGCCTGAAAACATCCAGTTCTAGGCTATAAATCAGTTTTGATTATCTGCCTATCTATACCCACTTTACTGATTAACAATATGCAAATTAGGTACTTGTTTGATTTTTTAATTTTGCAAATTGAGGTATTCATTCTCTCCCCGGAGCCAATTCTAAATTACTCTCATTTCATACATTATTATCTGTAGCAAAAAATATATGGAATTGTGAAAATATCAGCAGTACAGAGCAAGAAATCAAAAGGCACAAAAAGATGCAACAGAAAGTTCTCTCCCCAAAATGCAGATCTCCAGGCCCCAGTGACCCCCACCCCCACCCCCACCCCATCCCCCCACTAGCCATAATTCTGGGCATCACTCTAGGAGTGCTTTGTGGTCCTATTTTTTACTTTTAACATAAACGAGAGATTTTTGTTTCACTTACTGTATCTTGGAGACCCTCTCACACCAATAGTTCTAGTGCCTTTTTATGGTTGGACAGAACTCCCTGTATAAATGTACCACAATTCATCTCACTGTCCCATTACTGATGGACGCTCATATTCAGCAAATTTTTAAAGTCACTCTTCCTTCAGCAGGCCTCCGTGCTGTCTTCATGCCAGCCCCTGATGTATGCGGGTAGAATGCAAACCAATTACATCTGCTTGACCCAAGGAGATTAAAAACGAAGAGCCTGTTGCAAACGCTCTCTACCTTTTATCGTCTCCACATAAAACATTCTGAAGTCAGAAATACAATTATTGCTATTTACCACTTTCGATGATGCAAGTGACAGTTGCGGTCTCCTGCTAGGGTTTTTGGCTCACAGGAAAACATCACCTGGGTGTGGCAGGAACGGAGGACAGTAAGGACCTTGGAGCCAAGCTTCCAGGGCTTTGGATCTCAGCTCCACACTTCACAGCTGTGTGACCTTGGGGAAGCTACTTAACCTCTCTGCGCCTTACTTTCTCATCTGCCTAGTAATTGTACCTATCTCACAGGAGTGTTGTGAGGATCAAATGAGTTAAAATCTCTAAAGTTCTTAGGACTATGACAGGCACAAAGGAAGGGCTAAGTGTCAGCTGTCATTAGTCTTGGTGGCCTTGGTGTAAAGCCAAAGGGCCAGTTACTTCCATAGAGCTGATGTGACGCCAGGTAAGCAATGCCAGGAGGCCTGCCTCAGAATCCTTCTGGCCGTCTGTGCGGATACAATGGACACGCTCACACGGTCAGGGACAGGTGCACACATGTGAGAACCCCCTGCACCTCCCAGCTACAACTGAGCCCGCACTGGCCAGCAGGAGGCACTTCTCCAGAGTCCTTGCCTAAGGACCAGCGTTAACCAAATGAGAGGACTTGCCTCTGCCCACACGGGGCCTGCCACGGAGGTAGGAGGCAGCTGGGAATCCCCACACCCGGCCGTGAACATTAGCCCCTGAATACGGAACACTGGGTGAGTCCCAAACCTTAGGCAGGGCCGCGGAACACAGTCTCCAGCAGGGATAG
This sequence comes from Ursus maritimus, assembly GCF_017311325.1. Lineage (NCBI taxonomy): Eukaryota > Metazoa > Chordata > Mammalia > Carnivora > Ursidae > Ursus > Ursus maritimus. The sequence goes on from NW_024423343.1 coordinate 5,710,945, forward strand.
AAGTCCCGTCTGCCAAACAGGAAGCCCCAGGAGGCACAGGGCAGCGAGGGCGTGCCCGCTAGCACCTGCCGGCGGCCCCTTTATGCCTCTCGGCCGGGACAGTCCAACAGGTACCTAGGACATGGTTCATATCAGAGAAACCTCCCTGAAAACAACGGCCTGGATTTTAATTAAAGTTCGGCAGGAGGCAGATGAAAGTGGGGCAGTGTGTGGAGTCCAGCTGGCTCAGGAGTCTGGAGCTGTGGCTCCAGAAATGACGTGGACATGACAACACCGAGTCCACGTCCATCCGCTCCTATCCAGAGACGGAAACCACGTCCATTTCTGTTCTGCCTAGTGTTTTACCATACAACTAAAAATTGAGCCTGCCCTCACACTTCAGCACCTTAGACTCAGACAGAAAGCTTGGTAAAATGCTGATTCCTGGGCCCCCACAAACATCTGCTTCTAAAAGTCCGGGAAGGCCTTGGAATCTGCATTTTTAAATATGCTTCTTCCTGGCGAGTCTCCTTCAGGTGGTCCGCGGACTTCACTTAAAAAAAAAAAATCAGGTGAGTGGTCACGGCAGTTACGGTTTAAAAAATGACCTTATATAGCTGAACTCTTTCTCAAGATCGCTAGGCTGGTACCGCTTCCCTTCCTCCCAGAGCTCGGTGTGGAAGAAGACATACAGGAACCCAAACCACTAATGATACTTTAACCAGATCTCTGTTGTAATCTGAAGGACTTGCAAAACACCCAAACAGGAGTGAGTATTAAAAACGTTTGAATAGCACAAAGTAAAGTTTTATGTTTTGAAGACATTTCGAAAATGATGGTAATCGTTATTTTTGGAGGGCGGTGGGAGTACGGAGCAAAGGTCTTTCATTCGGGAAGAAGTGCTGCCTGACCATATCAAAGATATCCAATAACATTTTAAGCATAATTTTGGGATATATTACATGTCACAAAGAGAAAACAGAGTTGCTTTTACTTGGGTATGAATTTCTGAATGCAAAGCAGGTTTATTTTTGTTTTGAGAGCTCCGGATATCCTGTGCACGGCATCCTGACACCGGCCATTGGTACCTCTCTCTGTATTTTGCACAAACCTAATATTTGAAACATGAGAGCTATCTCCCAGGGCCTGGGAAAAAGACATAAATCTCCAAGGTCTGTATAAATTATTTCTAACTAGGTCAAGTGCCCGCATCCCTCACCCATATCCATTACCTTTTCTGTCTTTAATTTCTCGACTCATCTCTCACATGGAAAATGTGATAATGAGGTATATATAAAGGTGTTTTGCAAAATGACTTGGAGAACTGGAATCTGATTTTCCAAAGAGATTTTTTTTTTAACACATCAGTGTATCCGTATGAACTGACTAGCTGCACGAACAACAGACCCGCGCCCGGCACGTCCGTCCGCACACAGGATGGCATTTGTGTATTTCAGTGTCAAGGCACAAAGCTGACTCGTCAGCCTGGATCCTACTGTGAAGTCTTCATTCCGTAGACGTTGATTCTAACCAGGCTCAGCATCAAAAATGCAAGTGAGTCACCTCTCCAGACCTCTCTCTTCTGGAGGAGGAGGACGGCCCTGGGAGAGCCGGGGTTGCCAGGCACCCGCCGCCTGCCCCCTGCTTGCTCAGGTGTCCAGGCAGCCTGACGAGACCTGCTCCCCGGGGGCTACAGATGTTCAGCAAGTGTCTCCACGTCTGCTATTCTCACCTACGTGCGATCATCTGCACCTCGGGTGTGCAGTGACTTTGCATTTGGAATGTGGGAAAAAACGCGATGTGCGAACAATAAAGCAAACCCTCGATATTCCAAGTGCGAGCTTCGGCTGAGCTGAACACACGTGATGCTAGAGTGGGAAGACTGGTGAACTAAAACGAGGAGAGATAAAAATTTCTAGAAAAATATCCAGAAGAGGCTCCCTGTAAAACTTGTATTTGTTTGATAAGAAGAAATCCTTACAGGGGCGCCTGGGTGGCACAGCAGTTAAGCGTCTGCCTTCGGCTCAGGGTGTGAGCCTGGCGTCATGGGATCGAGCCCCACATCAGGCTCCTCTGCTAGGAGCCTGCTTCTTCCTCTCCCACTCCCCCTGCTTGTGTTCCCTCTCTCGCTGCTGTCTCTATCTTTGTCAAATAAATAAATAAAACCTTTAAAAAAAAAAAAAGAAGAAATCCTTACAATTACACGCAAAGCTAGTCAGGCACTAGTGGGTAGCCTCCGCTCCCCTGGATGGTCTGCAGCGGCCCCTGGGGAGTTGTTCATTCAGCCAGCCGCGCACCGAGAATTTACTGAGTGTGAGCTGGGCACCGTGGCATTGTCCTTGTTCAGTTTATGGTCTGTGGGGCACAACGTGCAAATGCCTGGAAAGATTCGGATTATACTTGTAGTAAGGGCAGAGGGCTGCAGGGAAAAGAAGCAGGAATTTTCTTGGTGCATCCAAGAAGACTTCCCAGGGGAGTCTGATGATCAGAGCAGAACCCTGAAGGAATAAAACTCGTCAGAAGCCCAGGTGCTTGTGTGCAAGAAACAGAAATTGGCCCTGGCAGATGCTTCCGGAAAGGGGACTATTGAAAGATAATTGGGTCATTCACCAGAGGGCTGGGAGAGGAGCCACACTCCACACTGACGTCCAGAACCGGCCTGATGAGGAAGGTGCCCCTACATTGGGCACGCCAACCACGGGAATGCCACCTATGTCACAGTGGGGCAAGGACCCGGGACCACTGCTGCCCTGAACGTTCTGCCACACCCCTCGCCTCCTACTGCAAGTTGCTGGTCTCTGAGTCAGAGATCCACTAGTCACGTGCTGCATTTAGCTGCAAGAGAAGCTGCGAGTTTGTTTTCTGGGTTCCAAATACAGCCAAAGCGTTCTCAAGATGCGAGCACCTAGGAAACGTGATAAAGCCATTATTACCACAGTGCGACGGTGGTCTGGGAGAAACAGCCACAAGGGCAACGGGCCACGGAAATGGACGGTCTCATGCTGCTTCTCCCTTATTTGTCCAAAACTTCAAGTCTTAAAAAATGCATGCATGCCTGTCATCGGCCAACATTTCACTTTGCCAAGAAAGGCATTAGAACCACAACTCCTACAATTCACTACCATAATCAGTTACCAAAGTAAAGGACATTTTGACACCAAAAAGGAATGGAGGGCCTAATCTCAGGACCAGGAGCGATGATTTGATTTGCATAAATTTGGCTGAATGGAATCCTCAGTCCACTGTGCTTATTTCTCTTTGTGTGGACAGGTGGAAACCTCATAAGGGCCAACGATGATCCATGGGCAGGCCTGGGGGAGCCCTCCCTCACCCCCCATTCATCTGCTTTAAACACGGGGGCTGCTGAAGGTGGGCGTTAAGCAGGAAGGAACATGGGTTTCTATTTTAGAAGGACTGTCCTGGTGGCCACGTGGAGGATGGTCTGAGGGGACCAGCATGGGGTTGTGGGTCCATGGGAGACACGGCGGTTGCCAGATTAAAGGAGAAACGCCCTAACAGAAATGGAAGGGGTCGAATCAGAGCCTTCATTAATGATCAATATAACGGGAGTGGGTGTGTGGGGGAGAGGGGAAAGCACTGTGGCCTCTCAAATCCTTTCCTGGTCTCCTCTGACAATAACGCTTCCATCTCCCTTCAATTTCCAAGGTCTGCATCTTCCTTCCTGGAATCCAGATCCGGGAGGGCCAGGAGCTGGCTCTTCTCTCCCTCGACGCTCTGTGTGCCCAAGACGGGCTTCCAGGAGACACACCGGGAGAGCAGCCCTCCCCTCCGCCCTCCCGCCCAGCCGCCCACATCTCACGAGGCTTCTGCCGCATGCACGCTCCGATCTGGCGGTCTCTTGCAGACCCCTGGAGTGAAGAGTACAAAGAGAGTTGTGCTGCATACCTAGGACGTGAGTATACAGATACTCTTCTAAAAAGGGAACCAACTGAATTGGGAAATTAAGAAAAATGACTTCAGATATTCAAAAAGTCACAGACACGACCAGTTCATGTCTTCAATTCCCTTCTCCCTCGTTAGGCAGAGTGTCAGCTCAGAGAAGCAAGGCTTTAAAAATACTCTTCTGGCTGAGCTGGAGCAGAAAACATCATGCAAGCCATTCGAAGCAACTGGCAGAGCAAATCTGATTTCAGGTTCCTTAGGATGAGCTCCTATTTCTTAAATAAGGAAAAAAATTACATCTTCATTTTCATTAACCTCTCACTGAACATTAGCATCTCCTCCGGGCATGCGTGGAGGCAAGGGACCTCTGAGAGAGATTCCCGCGATTTTGTCAACGATTTCTCCATGTCAGATGCCCGCAATGCTCATTACGATTCCGAGTGTGGGGTGGATGACACCCGCTACCAGGTTGTTATTTAGCGCATAAAATAGCACGTGTGTCCCCACGACAATTAAAAAGACCTTCTGCTAACTGTATGTAGACATAACTGCATTCATTTGTGAGCCCAGGTTTCTTTATGAGTTTACCCAACGGCGAGAACTCTATAGCTTTATCCAGCTGTCAGAGGGGCCCACGACCCAGGAGGGGTTAAAGCTGCATCGTACCTGCCGCGATCTGCTCCCTGGTTTCCATAAACGGATGCTCGGCTTGTGGGCAACCGGGGCTCTTTCTTCACTTAAAAAAATTGTGGCAAAAGACAAATAACACCAGCCTTCTGTCTTAACCATTTTTAAATGGTTCAATACAGTTCAGTAGTGAGGCCCATTTATATTAGAGTGCAACCCACCGGGATGAGCTCTTTGATGAAAATGACTGGGTCTTAAAACTAGAAGACGTTTGTTTCTATGTCAAGTACACCTCAATAAAGCCGAAATTTTTTTTAAAAAAGGAATATTTGGGCTAAGTGCAATTATTTTAAATACCTGAGGTTTTAGGGAAATGGACACAAAATAGTAAGGTTTAACTACTGGGCACACACGTTCCAGCAGAGGTTTGTGAGAGGTGGAGGGACAACCCGGCTTGCTGGCCCCCGGCCCCCTTCCCGGAGCTCAGCCGTCAGAAGCACTCCCCACTCCTGGGCACCTGCTTCTCAGGCTACGGCCTGCGTGCTGACGGATTTCTCTCTGTTTCTGATGTGGCAGCAGGGCTCAGCTGGGGCTAGACAAGAGGGCAGGAAGGCACAGCTGGGGGGGGACAGAGCTCGCACTGGCCACTGCACCCCACCCCCAACCCCAGCTGCTTTCCTCCTCTCTGAAACCAAGGTCATCACGAAGATTTAATGGGGCAAACCTTTCATAGACCACAGGTTTGAAGCCAAGCCTGGGCACTTGGCGGCACTCTCTTTTCTCCCAAATTCAGGTTACTGTTTCAGATGATGCCATATTCCATCTATTTTACATAAAACTGAATTTTACTACAGCATAAATCACGGACCAAACTGACAGTGTTTCCCTCGTGCCTAGAAATGCTATTAGGGAAATTAATTGCGTTTGGTGTACACGAGTTCCATCCCTGCCATGTTCTCCCCTTGGAACACTTCGAAAACTAAGCTGGGTCCGATGCCCTCATCGCTGGCCAAATAGGTTTTACATTCGTGGTAAATACGAAGCCCGTTCTAGCCCCTCCAACAGCCAAGCTATCCGCATTCAGCGATCCATTTCTTTTTTTTTTTTTTTAAGATTTTATTTATTTATTCGACAGAGATAAGAGACAGCCAGTGAGAGAGGGAACACAAGCAGGGGGAGTGGGAGAGGAAGAACCAGGCTCATAGCGGAGGAGCCTGATGTGGGGCTCGACCCCATAACGCCGGGATCACGCCCTGAGCCGAAGGCAGACGCTTAATCGCTGTGCCACCCAGGCGCCCCTCAGCGATCCATTTCTATCAGTCACGGTCAATTCCCTGCCACAGGACATTTGTGGCACCAGGCTCCGGGGATTCAGCGACGAGCTGGGACACTTGACGAGCTCAAGGAGCCCAGTGTGGCTGATGGAGGAGGAGGTGTGCAGCGTGGGGGACAGTTCAAAGGCAGGGAGGAGGGGCGCCTGGGTGGCACAGCGGTGAAGCGTCTGCCTTCGGCTCAGGGCATGATCCCGGCGTTGTGGGATCGAGCCCCACATCAGGCTCCTCCACTATGAGCCTGCTTCTTCCTCTCCCACTCCCCCTGCTTGTGTTCCCTCTCTCGCTGGCTGTCTCTATCTCTGTCAAATAAATAAATAAATAAATAAAGTCTTTAAAAAAAAAAAAAGGCAGGGAGGAATAAGTGTGGGGAATGGTCCAGGGAGCTCTGCAGCTGATGGTGCCTGGGAGACGCAGCCCAGGGCGAGCGTGAGCCCGGAGCAGACCATACAGGGGGAAGCAGGAGGGGAGCGTGTCTAGGTGGCCCAGGTGGGGGGAGGGTGTGGAGCAGTGAGCAGTAAGGAGAACAAAGGGAGAGAAGGCAAAGCTTGTAGTCCCATCGAGGCGGTAGGAATGCTTAGGAGTCAACAGGGTGCTGATCTGGTGACCACTCGTTGGGAGGGTCCCAGGACCAAGCCTGGGCTTGGCTCCTGCACCAGGTGACACAGGGGGTCGGGGCTTGGTGATCACAAGCGATTTGGCACATGTCCCATGTGACATGACTGTATGATGGTCAAATGAGAACCAGGGCAGGAATTTATTATGCACAAAATTGTCTTCTTGGGAAGCTGGTTTTTTTTCCTTCCCAATCAAATCCTTTTCCTGAATATTTGGTCCTCAAAAAACACCTGCAAACACCATAACTTTATATGCAAATTACTATTACTTCGAATATCAGAATTAACATCAATAAAGAACTGGAGATTTTTTCCCTATTTTTTAAATTTTAAGTAGGCTCCATGCTCAGCATGGAGCCCAACGCTGGGCCTGAACTCATGACCATGAGATCAAGACCTGAGCTAAAATCAAGACCTCAGACACTTAACTGACTGAGTCACCCAGGCACCCTAAGAACTGGAGATTTTAACCGAGCTTCTTAGACCGGCCTACAGAATATTCAGTAAATATATAAAAGTCATCTGCTAAATCAACGGTCACACTGTCATGTAGGGGTGGCTCTTAGGGGAGGAGCCATTATTCACAGATACTTTCACTAGGTTTTATTTTATTTAAAGTTTGGTTGGGTACAGAAACACACACACACACACACACACACACACACACGCACACACACTAAATAGGTTAAAATATCCAAACAAACTTTACTGCAACTTTTGTAGAATTTAATTTGTGCTACAAGACACGTTGCATAGGAAACTATTTAAAGCCCCTGAGGAAAAATATCCACGGTTTAAGGTGCAACTGGTTTTGCTGCTTCTTTGCGGAGAAGGCGAGAGATGATCTCTGGAAAGAATGAGGTGGGAATGAGAAGCGGAATTTAAGGTTATTTGGTGTGATGATTGGGGAATTGCGTGTCCTGGTTCTTGCAGCATAAAAAACATAGCGTTTTTCTGTGTGGTGTTTTTTTCCCCTAGCCAATTGGTCTTCAGGATCTGAATCAATAGATACATAAGAATGTTCCAGCCCAACAGGGATCACCCCCTGATTACACTAAGTAATTGACATAACATGTTTCAAGACGTCAGAATTAGAGAACGCGGTCCAGGAATCCCAAGTGGCCCAACATCACTTCATACAAGCATACCGCGTGTCCTGGCACACTGCCGGGAATCAACTCTCCTGATTTGCCAGATAATTCCGTCCTGCCCCTCCCTCCCTCCCTCCCGAGCTGCCACCACCACAGTGCGATCATGGAGCCCAACACCGAGCGCCCACACAGCCATGCCGATCTACATCTGTAAAGGTCATCAGGGCAACAACATTCTGCCAAGTCCCTGACTTTAGGTGGGAAACATTTTCATGTTTAGAAAACGTTCATCCTGCTCAGATAATCTTTCTGCGGTACACAAAAAAGATGGTGTCCCCTATGTTATTATTTCCTAGGCCACAGGGGTGTAGCAGGAAGGGAGAGGGGTTGATTTCATATGGAATGAAGAGGAGGTGGCCAGTGGCAGCAGGCCCCTTTGCACACACGTTAGCACAGGGCACCCCTCAGGGTGAGACCTCCCTCATGCGCATGGAGGAGAGGCCTTGAGCCCTACAGGGAGCCCTCCCCTGCTCCCAGGGACAAACAGGACAACAGTGGCTGAAGGCTGCAGGGACCACCACACGGCAAATGGCACTGTTCTCTTGAATGACCAACTGCACACAGGTGGGGGCCGTGAAGAACGCCAGCTCCCGGCTGCCCTTCCATCTCAAGGGCACCTGCTTGCTCATGTAGGACTTGACTCTGCCCACCAAAGCCTGAAGAAGGTTCGCATATGCCATCGCTGGTCATTTACCGTAACGCGAGGCAAAGGGACAGAAGAGAAGGCAGGTGAGAGGGGACAGCACGACCTAGGACACTCTCAGAAACGATGGGCAAGAGCTGGACTCATCTACCGAAAAACCACATTCCTATTTGATTTACCCTTTTTACAAGGACAGAGCAACAGAGGTCCAACACCTGAACAAGTGTCTCTCCGCACGCTGAGTGTTGAAATGCAAAGTGTGGCTGGGAATCACAAATGCCCCCAGTGACCTTAAATACATACATACATCTGTAACATAACTTAAAAAGGTCTTTACAGAACATAAAAGCCTCAACAGCATCCTCCCCTATTAAGGTGTTTTTTTTGTTTTTTAACCTTTATGGTCCATTAAAAAAATCAGATACAACCTTTCTCATATGCCTCCCCCCATACTTTAAAAAAAGTGATTTTAAATTTAAATTTATACCTAACAAATAGAAAGCTATTTGATTGGCAATGACCTGCAGTAGAAATTCCCTTCAGTTCCCCCCCCCCCCGCCCACGACGGAGGAGGGCGCTGGAGCGTGCCTGTGCTTGGTCTTTGGGTGTGGGTCCGGCCCGAGAGCGACCCTGCGGGTCTGAGCAGCCGGCCCTTCCTCCCTCCCCTGCTCCACGTGATGGCACAGGCATCCAGGACAGACGGAGGGCGCGGGGCCCAGAGCAGCAGTGGGCGCGAGGGAACCCTCTCAAATCACGAAGTCGTCGTGGTCGGCAGGACTGAAGGCAGCTGCTCTCAGAATGTCCAGGGAGTTCACCAGGATCAGAGTCCCCGTGAGGTGTTTCCAGCGCTTGGTGATGGGGTTTTTCATCTTGTCCAGGCCTATGTGCAGCTCCTGGATGACATCCCGGTAGCTGTCCCCGACCTGGTGGCTCCAGGTTAATAAAAAGTCATAGGCGGGTTTCCACATGGCCTGGATGGTAGAGTCGTCCAAAATAAAAGGAGGGAGGGGGGAGAGAAGATTAGGGGACAGTAAGAGAACTGATTCTATTATTCGAGCCTATTAACTCCAGTTCCTTTGCTCATTGTTTATGTTTCTCACTGGAGAGCGGGACAAATGCAGAGAAGCAGGTGGCACGGACCCTGTCCAGAGCCCGCATGTTCCTGAGGGAAGATGGGGTTTGGGGCAAGAGCAGGTAGAGCTGAGGGTGACTGAGCGAACAGGAAGGACTTTTTTTTTTTTTTTTTAAGATTTTATTTATTTATTTGACAGAGATAGAGACAGCCAGCGAGAAAGGGAACACAAGCAGGGGGAGTGGGAGAGGAAGAAGCAGGCTCCTAGCGGAAGAGCCTGATGTGGGGCTCGATCCCACAACGCCGGGATCACGCCCTGAGCCGAAGGCAGACGCCTAACCGCTGTGCCACCCAGGCGCCCCAGGAAGGACTTCTCTCCTTACAATCTCTGCAGCACTTTCTAGGTGGGCCATTTCTTTAGAAATTCACGGCATTAACAAAGGACACCCTTATTCTGGGATTTCCTCCTTCCTAGGTCTCCCAGGCCCAAACCAGCTTTCTGGAAGCTTAAATCAACCTCCGCCACCAAGAGAGACTATCAAGAACCCCCGAGCAGGAACCCAACTGTCTCTGGGCAAAGTTCCACAACACACCAGGTACTCAGCCAACAGAGCCCGGGTCAGAGACCGAGCAGAAGAGCCCACAAAGGGCTCCGTTCATGCGCTGCTCCGTCTGACAGGAAGGTCACTGAAGATCGGGACGCGCAGCCAACAGTCCCGAGAAGGACACTCACCCCACTCACGGAGAGCCTATGCTTTCTCACGGTAACTCACCCACCCCCATCCACACGCTGTCGGGTCGACAGAGCGGTGATGACTCTCACAGCCCGGGCTCACCTCGCTGTCCACGACCCCGTTCCTGTCCCGGTGCGGAGACTCGTACGCGTCCATCTGCTGCCTGGACACCTTGGCGAGCTTCTCGGCCAGCTCCCTCCAGCGCTGCGCCACCTCGACCGCTGTGGTCAGGAGCACGAAGTCCTGGATGAGTCTGACCACCAGGCCCTGGCAGTCCATTTTCAGTAAGGCCTGAGGAGTAAGGAGCAGAGCACGAGGCAGGTCAGAGGGCAGGCTCTGGTTTCCTGGGGCGTTCCACATGGAGACAACACGTTCTTGACCCCGAAAGTTCTAAGGCCTAGAAAGTGCCCCCTGAACTCCAGCATGGCTGACACCCACAGGACGGAAGGAAAGCAATGAATTTTGCAGGGTGGACTGGGTTTGCCAGCACTCTCTCCCCAAAGTCATGTCCACCTGGACACTCAGAATGGCTGTATTCGCAAACAGGGTCTTTGCAGATGTCATTAGTTAAAACCAGGTCATGGCAGCCCCTTGTCCAATGACTGGCTATCTTTACAAGGAGAGAGACAGAGATAGAGGAAAGAAGTCTGTGTAAGGACAGAGGCAGAGACAGGGGTGAGGCAGCCACAAGGCAAGGAGCGCCAAGGACGGTGGGAGCAAGCGGGAGCCAGAAGCGAGGCCTGGACCAGACTGTCCCCCCGAGCTACCGGAGGAAGCAGGCCTGCGGGGAGAGAACACGCGTCTGCCATTCTGGGCCACCCCGTCGGTGGCACGCTGCCTTGGCAGCCCCGGGATGCTGACCCACGGGGTGAGGGCGGATGTTGGCTGCTGGCCCTGGTCCTGCTCCCTCGGAGCAGCTGGACACAGTGATGATGTTTCACCGAGATGGACCGGAGGCCTGGGGCTCCGAGGACAGGACGTAGAGCTCCAGGGGCAGACGGGCTCCGATGGGGGCTGAGGCGCACACCGACATCTGGGCTGTCAGGTTTGGAGGGCGAAGTGAAGACCCCGTGTGGAGGATAAGGAGAATGGAGAGGCCCAAGGCTGAGCCTGAGGGAGAACCATCAGAAAGACACTTTCTGGAATCAATAGGATTGCTCCCTTGCCAAAGCTGAAAGAACTTTCTAGTGTGTCTTCAGAACAGGAGTCACCAACGGTGGAGAGACTTTGGGAGGGAAACGAATGCTTGCCACCCTAGGAAGGAAGGAAGGAGGCAAGGGGACCGAGCCCGGCCCAAAACCCTGCCTGGCCCCGAGCCAGCAGGTGACAACCTTGGGACTCGCTTCCCCCTCTAGGAAAGGGGCCGGATCAGGCAGGCTTCCAACACAGAGCTCAACAGTCCAGTGTGTTCTGTGAGACCCCGGGCGGGGGTCTTAAAGAAACGTAATCACATCAGCGAGCACAAACCAGCAGGCCCCCGGGTCTGCCCACCGTGGGATGCAAAAGGCTTGCCACCCAGCTTTCGTGACGGCTGCTGGGTGCACGTGGGCCTGGCACTATCCACGGAGGCTCTGCCGCCCAGCAGTCTCAGATTCCACCCCAACAGTGGGAAAAGTGGGGCTCCGAGGCCCCATGGACACGGTTTCTCGGTCCTCGGCCAGGTGAGCATTAAGACCGGAGAGGCTAGAAGCAGGAAAAGTCATCTGGTGTTCTTTCTGTCCTTCTAGGCTCTATTGTCTATTGTCACCCCAAGACTCCAAGAGCATATGCTAAAAACAACCACCCCACCAGCCCCATCCCGACTGAGCGGAACACGCAGCTCCTGTGAGAACTCTGTCCATTGTCCTGACGACGGCAGGTGGCCTTGGCCGCGTGCAGCTACGGTCTGCTGGGTCGCTCACTTTCAAGGGCGCAGCTAATTTAGACCGAGTGTCCTCACCTACACTTCATGTTTATATTGGGGGAGCTAAACAAGATGGAGGAATGGTGACTTTTTTGGCAATTTGCTGAATGCATTGGCTGGACGCCCCAGCAGGTCACTCTACAATTTACAACAGGGGTGATGGGTCACTCTGGTGCCGCCCCGGGTCCACAGGCTGGCAGCTGGCTGGAACTGCGCTTCGCCAGAGAGAGCTTGAGGGTCCCGTGGTCGTGTTCTGGTTTGTTCCGTTGTGTTCTGGAATAAGCTACCACAACTGACCGCTTATGTGAGCCGGGCATGGACTCATCCGGCCCTCAGCAACCCCGCGGGGCAGATGCTGAGCTCACCCCAGTCTGCAGATTAGGCCGAGAGAGTGATGGAGACCCCCCATGCCCACAGGTGGCCTGTCCAGGGTCCTTCGAGGTGACAGAGGTGGAGGGAGGCCTTAGCGGTTCCGTGAGCACTCAGTCCTCGACATCACGGATGGAACCAAACAAAACACAGATCTGGATTACGCGACATGTCAACTCTATGTATTTCAGAAAAGGGTCTGCTTTCACTTGAATTTTCATACGTTCATACATTGTTTTAAAAAAATCAACGTTTAGTAGGTCTGTGCTTCAGAAGACATAAATACATCTACGTCACTGCGTATGGCAGGGGGACATGTGATACATCGGTCGAATTCTGGATTTAAATTTTTGTGGGGTGGTGCTTCTGAAGCCCCGAAAGCACTGAGGCTGGCGGGGTCCCCCCCCCGCCGCACGGTGGACGATCAGTCCCTCCGTGTCCCTGCTCAGCCTTGGCCCCCGGTTTCCCAGCACACAGGGTGAACGTGTGTCCGTGTGCCCAGCTGCCCGGCTCCGGAGGCGGCCAAGTTTTCCAGGTAACAGAACGCACGAGAGTCATGCTTTCTGACTCGGGTCCTCCCTGGCAGGAGCGAGGACAGTGGCTCTGTCCCCAGGGGCCCTGGGCGAGGACCGGGGCTCCATCGCGAGGAGCATGGAGAATGCAGGGACGGAGGCGTCTTCATTTTCTAACTTCAGCCCTGCTCACGCCTGGATCAGCCAGCGCAGCTTCAACGGTCACAGAGCAGCCGCACTGCCACCCAAGGGGCAGCCAGGCATTTTTTTAAGGGCACATTTTGGGAACGGGGAATGACCAAACCTGCTCAACAAAGGGCTACATGGGGAAGATGTTTCGGCTCTGCGGGCCCTGCGGTCTCTGTCCCAAGCCCCCGAGCCCGCCAGCGTGGAGAGAACGCGACACAGACGCTGTATGAAGCGACGGGCTCGGGCTCGGTCCCCTGTGACCTCACTTACAAGAGCAGGCGGCCCAGGGGCCAGTCTGCCAAGCCCGGTTATAGGAGATACTCTCAGGAAAAGACGACGAGGTGTCACTGGGTTTTGCCACACGTTCATCCACCCATGCTGCTATTCCCAACACGTGCAAACATCAGACGGGCCAGCCTCCCCGTGTGAGCTGCGGGCAGCAGAGCCTCGGCTTTGGGGCTCCTGGAGGAACCCCAGGAACCGCCTAAACGTGCAGTGGTTGGCTAACTGCCCCTCTCGGGGGGGATAAGGGGGCTTCTCTCCCGACTCTCAGAGAATCACTCCACACCGTCCTCCCCAGCCCCACCCCACCCCCCGAAGCTCCCAGCTCACCCTTCATTTCCATCAGCTTTGGCTTTATTCCACTCCTGGAAACAGCTGCCCTTCCCTTGATTTGTATCCTAGACTAACTTTCTCTTTCTCAGAGAACCTTCTCCAAAGAGCCCGCCCCTGGACTCAGATGACCCTGGCCACAGCCACCACCAGTGACCCCTGGTCACCAAGCCCAGTGGCTTCACCCTGGTGGCTCCAGCATCAGCTCTGAGCGCCGGTCTCGGCCCCTTTGGGAAAGTCCGCCCACGGCCCTGGCTGTCCCCTCCCGGCCCCAGCTGACTGCCTGTCCCTCCCCACCATGAGGAGGGACCTGCGTCTTGTGCCGGAGGGAATCCCAGGTATCAGGACTAACCTCCCATCTGGGAAACATGTCGCTGAACCTAGATGCCTCCAGTCTTAGACAAACGGGTCCCTGAGGTTCCGTCTGCCACCCGCCATGCACACGCTCCCGGGTGGTGGCCACTCAGATCTACTCCCGTCTCCAGCTTGAGCCAAGCCCTTTCTTGCAGTGTTGTCACAGTTCCCGGTACAAATACACACGAGTACGTGTTCGCCACACAGCGCACCCCAAGACGCAGTCAAGAACTGTACCGTGCCCAGAGCCCCAACGGGGAACCCAAGGTTGGCAAAAGGGAGGAGGGGTCTCCTGACGGTCCATCGCCACGGTAACACCACCTGCCACTCGCTGCCTGTCACTCCCAGCTGTGTACTCCCGGGTGACAAAACCATTTTTCATTCGGGACCAAACAAAACCTGGCATGAGCCAAGACAGCTGTGCAAACGCCAGACCCCAGAGCTCTGAAGGTCCACAGGGCTGTGCACGCGCCAAGGAAACAGAGCCTGTGCCCGATGACGCAGTGAACAGTGGTCGCAGGCCCCCGGGCCAACCAGCCAGCTGACAACAACCCGCGGGGGGTGGGGAGGAGCGAGCTGCAGCCAGATTCGAAAAGCCTGGCTGCAGAAGCTGCCCCTTTGCTGCTGTGGCTGCAAAGTGTGAGACTCAGATGGAGGCTAAGTGGCCAAGGGAATCTGCACACACGTGGAAGGGTACTCCCAGCCCGGCGTCCTCGGATCGGCCGCACCTCTTACCTCTGATAAAAAGCTGTTACCCACCCGTTTCCTTCATGCTAGCAGATCTAGAAAGTTAGGTCCTCCACCCCCAGACGACCTCCTGATGTTCTGCAGAAATGACTTTCGGAGTGGGGCACCCCACTGACGGCTGCTTCTGAGTAGCTCAGGGGCGGTGGGGCGTGGCAAGGGGCAAGGACACGCCTGGATCCAGCCTGACTCCCCTTTCCCCCTGAAACACTGTACCCCTCTCAGTGCCTACGGAACAAAGCACTAGCGTGATCTGGTACAGGTGGCTCCATGCCCCACGTACCCTCTTCCTGCATCACCTCAGCCTCTGGTCTGCCCCCATTGATGCTCTTCCAAACCCTGGCCCTTGCCCACGCTGTGCCTCCAACCTGACAGCCCTCCCTCCCCAGCGAGTGGGCTCCTGCACATCCTTCTGGCATCAGCGCCAGCCCCCACCCCCAGCCCCGCTCGCCTGTCCCTAGTCTACCAAGGGGGGCCCTTCTCTTCAGGGCTCACGGCAAGTGTGTCATGCACGCATGTTCACTCCGTGCCTTGCTCAAGTCAAGGGCCCGCATTCTTGGGAAGCCCAGCAGCCGGCATCAGCCCTGAGCACACTGCAGGCAGCCCAGAAACAGCGAGTGAATACCGAGTACAGACACTCCCCCTGGCCGTCTGTGGTGGCTCTTCCCTGCTCTGTGTCAGAAGCTTCGGTCCCGTACCTCCCACTCGGTAATCCCCAAGTGCCCATTCCGACATTGCCCCAACCCGCCCTCAAGTCCCACCGGCAGAGGTCCCCAGGGGGCTCCGTCCACCCTGGCCACTCTCCTCGCTCAGTGCCAGCCACGCCCACTCCCTGTAGCAGCCCCACGTTACCCCTCCCCTCTCCACCGCCTTCAGTCCGGCCTGGGGGGCGCGGTCGGGGGGATGGCCATCCTCTTGCCACGGACAGCGGGGGGCTTCCACCGCAGAGCAGGTCCAGCGAATACTTTCCCCATTGGCTAGCAGCCCGGGCTGGTCCTGTAGTGTGACACCAACCTCCCCCTTTCTACTTCTCAGGATGGCTATTCCCAGTTGTGCCGGAGAAACAGAGGCCGTCCTCAATCCCTACTCACATGCACAAAAAGGAGGCAGACGAAGAAACGCAGAGGCCTCGAGGAGAGAAAAACTCTTACCAAAATGAAGCTAGACTTTGGAGCAGCAGTTCTGAAAACTTCAGAGTCACAGATCCTGGTGGGAATCTGATGAAAAATGGCTCTCCTCCCAAGGGACCAAAACAGAGGCAACTGGGGTGTGAGTCTCCCTGTGCCCCTCACCCCCACCCGGCACTGGGGGATCCATCGGAGACCTCCGAGGAGCTCGCGAATCCAGCAGGAGACCACCTGAACGGTGCTCTCCATGGTGGCTCTGGAGCTGTTTGGGGCTCCCTGAAGACCCCACATCAACACCCATCTCCAGGTGCACATGCACCGGTGCATTTCGGGGAGCGAAGATGCACCCGGACGCCGGCCCGGTGGTTCGCCAAAGCCACGCCCGAGTGTGCACGGAGAGGCGGGGAGACTGGCCTCGACCCCAGGCCCCTGCTGAGCACTTACCATCATGAGCTCCTTCTGGAAGGATTTTCGGTCTTTGTTCTCCGTGTTGTTACAATCCTCCTTCAGCTTTTCCAGAACAGAGGCCACCCGCTCGGGCTCGCTGTCCAGCTCCGCCCGGCAGAAAAAGGTGAGCGGCAGATTCCCGTAGCCCAGGGCGTCGGCAAAGGAACGCCAGCTGCTGATGTTCTCCATGAGCAGGGTCCTGACGGAGGCGTAGATGTAAGTGAGGAACTTACACGGCCGCAGGATCTGCTCGAGCAGCACTGACGTGCTCAGCTCGGGCCCCGAGAGCAGGCTCGGCCTGGCCTTGCCCACCACCAGCACGTTCTTGGCATGCACGAGGCCGACCTTGCCCTGGTGGTAGCCAATGTACCACTCCTTGGTCCACAGCTGCCCCTTCAGCCGGATCCTCTCCTCGCTGAGCAGAGCGATGGCGTCACCCTTCTTGTACTCCAGCAGGTAATGGTTCTTGCTCTGCCGCACCACGGTCTTGAGCAATTTGCCGAACTTGAGGCTGGACACCGGGCGGTCCTGGAAAGTCGGGTATTTGGAGGTGGCAGCAAACGGGGACAAAATGATTTTCCCGACCTCGTTCTTCTTGAGGAACCGTCTTTGCCCGGAAGGCTTGATGGCACTTTTAGGGGGCGGCTGGGGAGTCTGGACACAGAACTGGGTCAGGATGGCCTCCTGGTCGCCTTTCACCTGAACCCGCAGGGTGAAGTCGGACAGCTCGCTGGGGTTCTGGCAGGTGATGGGGAAGATGAGGCGGCTCACCTTGCCCAGCTTCATCTGGAATCCCCTCACCACTTTGGCCTGCTCACTGCCTCTGACCTCGTAATTGGTCATGTTGGAAAACATGCAGACGTGCAGGTCCTGGGGCCTGGACAGGACGAACTGGTGCTTACCCCAGAGCTGCAGGGCCACTGGGGCGGGGCTGGGGGCCTGGCGGGTGACCTCGCTGACCAGTAGTGTCTTTGGGGCACAGTCGTGCCCAAAAATGGTCACCACGGTCTTGAAGGACGGGTGAATGTGTTTGGGGCCATAGAGCCCCACGGTGATCTTTTTATTGATGAAGTCCCACACCGTGGAAGGGTAGAGAATGTTCGGGCCGTGGGCCACGATGGCCAGGTACATACAGGGCTCCAGGTTGTCCAGCTGTACCTGGACCGTGTCCCCATAGCTGTAGGTGAGGGGGATGGGGACATAAGGCCCTTCCTTCAAGTCACTCCGCAGGCACTGGAGGCCCACTGTGCTTTTGCTAAAAATGTCATTTTTCACCTCGGCGGAAACTTTCATCTCCAAGATGATGTAGGTCTTCACCTCCAGCGTGCTCAGCTTCACCTCCAGCACCGGGCTGACGCTGCTGCACCGGTCACTGTTGAGCTCCAGCGGGGGGTCGAGCAGCGCCTTCATGGAGATCTGCTGCGTCTCGCCAGGGGCCACGTGGCCTTCGGGCACGTGGATGCTGATGTTGGTGTCAGGCAGCTGCACCGCGCCCCCGGAGCTGTCCAGCTTGCACACGATGCTCGTCTCCACTGCCTGGGTCTGGCCCCAGCCGGGGCTCTGGCCCAGCAAGTCCAGATCATGGCAAGAGCGGGCCAGCTTCCGGTGGCTCAGCCAGGCGGCACGAAAGTCCTCCCGGCTCTGGAACTGCTCCGGGGCCGGCGACTTCAAGCCCGTGAAGAAGCCCGATGAGTCGGGAGCGTCCGACTTGGCCTGCAGGACCGACAGCTCCGACAGACTGTAGGAACGCTTGCTCCTGAAGAACGGGCTGTCCCGCTTGCCCGGCGCCTCTGCCTGGAGGCGGCTGGTGGCCGGCAGCTCATCGAAGATGTTGCCAGTGCTGTTCGTGGTGGCGGAGCTGGACTCCGTGAATGAAGACGCGCCTGTATCGAAAAGGAGCAGATCCACGGTACTCCTGGGAGCCAGCTCGCCCACGCCGGGCGTCACTGGCACGTTCCCATTCAGAAATGGGTTTGTCTGGGCCCCGTTCCAGAAAGGGTTATTACTGTAGGTTTTGCTGGATCCCTTGTCATCCGCCCACCCCCCGAGCAGGTCTAACTCCTTGGCCACCTCGTCTGGGCTGTCTGGAAGATTGTCGATCACTCCGCTGTCGCTCAGCGTGGAGTTCCGGTAGTTTAAGGGCTGCACGTAGGAGGAGGGGATGTAGCCCATCTCCGTGGTGTTGTGCGCGTACCACCACTCCCCGCCGGACGTGTCCAGGACGTACAGGTGGTCGCCCTTGGAGAACTTCAGGGTGGTGAAGTTGGTTGGGCAGTAGTCCTTGATTGCGATCACTTCCTTTGCATTTCCAAAAGGTGTGGGATTGTCTACTAGCAAGGCACTGGGGGAAGGCACTGCACAAAACACAAAGAGACAGGGGGTGAGGGCGAGGCCCACGGGCGTGCAGAGCACTGAGAGCGAGCAAGGAGGGCGTTCTTTGCGACGTGCACAGAGCGCCAGGCGATTGGCAGAAACAGCGGAAGCAAACCCTGGCTCCGCTCACTAGTGCCCCTGCAGCTGCCCTCTCACTCAGCACAGCGGGGCAGTTCACACGACCCTGTTTCCCCGGGATCGCTAAGATGCCGTCCCATTTTTCAAGTTCTTTAATTTTTAATTTATTTTTAAATCTCTACACCCAACATGGGGCTCAAACTCCCAAATTCGAGATCAAGACCGACTGAGCCAGCCAGGTGCCCCAAATACCGTCTCATTTTGACCCATGTTCTGTTTATAGTACCTAACTTCCCAGAGCTGCCACTGGGCAGAGAGAGAAAAGCTGAATGTGACTGACTCAGCAACAGTGACGTTCTGAGCAGAGTGACCCACGGCCTGTACCGGGGACGGGCAATAATGAGCCGCCAAAGCAGCTCTCGGTGTCACTCAGAATGACCACTTGGAAACCGCGTCTCCCGCACGCCTTGAAAAGCAACGGTTTCATGTCTGGCGTCATTCACGTTATTTCTGAGCAAATGATGAAGTCTGAAAAACCCCAACACTTTAAATGGTGACCCGAGCGCATTTACGGTTCATCATGACCTATGTAGGTCACGGATGCAGACAGCGGTCGGAGCGGCCCAAGTCAGTCATCCCGACCAGGGTGTGTGTTTTGAAAAGTAACAGATAATTAAATACCAAGTGTTTCCTCTCCCTCCCATACACAACGAAGTATATCCAGAGCATGAGGAAAGTTCCTTCGGGAGGAATAAGCCCCCACCCCAACTGCACCTTGTTTCCCAGAGTTTGTGAATATTCTCACGTCTTGTACCCAACACTGTAAGGAAGGACCATGTTTACTGGAACTACTCCCACATCGTCTCTCCTACATGAGTAAGTCCACACGCATTCTGTTCCATCAAGCCGGCCCTCCAAACACACCACCTGCCGGTTTCCTCTCCCTTTGAAAAGAAATAATGACAACTGAATTGCGTTTCCTTAGAACAGTCTTGGAAAATAAAGCAGGAAGTTTCTATTTCCATGAACCAGGTTAGAGGGATATGCTTGGTGGAAAGCTCACCTGGGCCGTGAAGGCCATCACCTCCCACTCTCCGTGTAGGGTGTCGGGGGGGAATCTGGCCCTAGGTTCACTGGGCCTGGGATGTAACCCAGGCCTTTAGAAGCCATGTGGCCTCAGAAGCCTGAGATTCTTTCCTCAGCGGGGTCTGCTAAAGAGAAGGCTCTGATTGTGTCCTTAGCATAACGATGCTTAGCCCAAGGTAAGGACTCACAAAGGGTTACGTTAAAGTGGACATCTCCACCCCCCCCCCTCCTAATTTTATTTTCTCCATGGCACTTATCATTAACTGATATATCATATATATATATATATATATTTTTCTGTGGGGAGGGCTGTGTCGCCCTCTTAGGGTCTGTTTTGCTCACAGTGGTAATCCTGGAAGACAGCCTGTCACCTAGCAAGTGTTCAACAAATATTCGTGGAATGAACGTTCATCTCGCATGCACATGACAGAGGCCATATCCACGTTATGGGGTCAAGGTGTTCTCCCTGGCTGTGACCTGCTATAAAATTAGCCCAAAGAGAAATCACTTAGAGTGAAGGGAGGGAAGTGAATAAAACAGCCAAGATAAAGAGAATGCCTTTGAGGGAGAGGTGGGGGGGGGGGGAATGGCTCAGACTGGGGTCAGGGGACAACAAGATCTTTCTCGCTTTGTTTTCCAGGTACCGTCTCCAATAATATAAACCACTTTTTGTTTCTTTGACACATTTAATGAAAATGTCACATAAAAATTAAAACCAAATGAAAATCAGAGAGCCTGCCAGCTATTAAAATCTTGTTAGGATTCTTCAGAAGTTATATCCCTATTATGTTCCCCGGAACAATTCCCTTAGGGTGATATTTTTAAAATTAAAAACCAAAAGCTATTAAGCAGGCTTTGTATATAGCCTAAGAAAATGTACCAACGCAAATTATCACTTTAGTTTCACCAGACTGAAGAATAAACATGGGTTCACTTAAAATTCCAAGCACTCTCCTTAGCAGAGAAGCAGTAACACATTTCACTCAAGGGTCAGGCTCATCCAGTGGGAAACGGAGCTCCTCCCGGCCGGCCGCCCCATGCCACAGGACCCGGGGGTAAGCTCCTCCCACACGGGTCCCTCCACCAGTCACCTGTCACAGGGCACTGGGGGACACCAGGCAGGGCGGCCATCCAATCAAATGCAGGAGAATCCTTATCAAATCCCATCTTAATGAATTCTGGGGAGCGCTGCCCAGATTCACGCTATCCTTGATTTTAATACAAAAAAAAAAAATCCCTGCGTGTCAGGAAGTTGAGTGCACTGAGTAATACAATTTGTACCCCTCTGCCTCAGCTCTGGTGCAGGTGGAACATGAATCGGGGGGCGGAGGACTTCGCAGCGGATGTTCCGGCTGGAATAAATCCCCACCTTGAAGCCTGTTGACCATCGGGTCGCAGGTGCACCTGCCTCGCTGCAGAGCTGCCTTGGGAAGGGGGTCCCGGGGCTCCGTGGGCATCACGCCCTCGGCACACCGGCCCAGCTCGCGTCCCGGGCTGTCTCGGTCTTTTTCCCGCAACTGTGGTGTTCTGTTAGGACCCTAACACCTCTCAGATCACCATCGTTATTTAAAAAAATTCAGCTCTCTCATTTCAAGACCCCAGCCCAAATCCCACAAATGACGCTCCCATTTTCCAGCTTTAACCATAATTAGCTGGGCTATAAAGAAAGAAGGCGATGCCCATTACTGGACTGTGAAAAACGAAGGGTCCCATTATGTAAGGCAATACCTGGTAACTCTGTTGCTTTTACTGGTAAAATCTCATGACTTCCTTTGCTAATCGGTTCATGTGAAGAACATTTAACGCAATGCTCAGGGCTCTAAGCATAAAGCACAGACCGGAAGAGGAAGAAGGCGAGGCTACAGTGACAGCAGAAGAGATTAGGAAGAGACAAATGGGGTGCGTATGGTCTTTAGGACATCAGGGAAGAGGGCCACAATGTTACCTGGGAGACAGCAGTTTGGTTCAGGGACTATTTATTTAGCACTGACTTTGTGCCAGGGGCTAAAGATATAAAGGTCAAGAGCAGCCCCCATGGCGCAGCTTGTGCTGCGGGGGGGCCCGGGGGGTAACTTCAACACATTGCAGCCAACACCGTAGGGAAGGTGCTAGATGTGGCTGCTGCTGCTGCATCAATCACATGGGGCACCAGTAAGCACCTGCTCGGGTCAGAGTGGACTTCTGGGAAGAAAATGGCCCACGGGTACCCATCGCCCATCTCACTGACCCAGCTGTATGGGGCTGTTAGAGGAAACCAGAGGCTCGGGGTGATTCACCCCAGGGCCACCTCGAAAGCAGGCATCGTCAAACCACGGCCCCTTTCATGTTTTTGTAAATAAAGTTTTATTGGAACACAGCCGTGTGCATTGCTTACTGTCTTCTCTGACTGCTCTCGAGCTGCCACAGCACAGTGGAATGGCTGTGAAAGAGCCCTTAGGGCCTGCAAGGATTATAATATTTCCCGGGTAAACCTTTACCGGAGAAGCCTGCTGACCCCAGTCCCAGATCCCCTTTTTCTCTCTAGCGGTTCTCATTATTTCATTGGCTGACCACACTCTCTCCTTCCCTCCAGTATCGTGAGCACCCAGCTCCCTACCTTAATGTCCCCAAAACTCTCAAAGAGAAAATACAAACACATTCTGTATGGAGAAGTTGCATTACCAAAGGGAACCAAAAAACCAAAACAAGACACGTGGTTACTGTTGCAGGGCTGGATTTATTGTCGATGAAGTCGGAGAGCTAAAATTTAACTGTCTGGATGGGAACTTGGCAGCCTTTAAGGCGGAGAAGTCCTTGGGTCTCAGAGCACCTGCAAATCACGATCTTCCCCCCACCCCCAGCCACGTTTCTGTCCCTGTGAGCTCACCTTTTTTTTCTTTTTTAAAGATTTTATTTATTTGACAGAGAGAGAGAGCATGTGTGCACAAGCAGGGGGAGCAGCAGAGGGAGACGGAGAAGCAGGTTCCCCGCTGAGCAGGGAGCCGGACGCGGGGCTCGATCCCAGGACCCGGAATCATGACCTGAGCTGAAGGCAGACATTTAACCGACTGAGCCACCCAGGCGCCCTGCAAGCTCACCTTTGACGTCATTAAAGCTCGCTTCTGAAAACCCTTCGCTCAGGTCGATCAGGGCCCCCTCGGACTTGCACCGGGGGAGGCCGCTGGAGTTGGCCGCTCGGATACGCTGAGCTGCCATCTTGAACTCTCTTCCCGGGGGCACAGCTAAGGTTTCATCCCTCTTCCTCCGGGTATCCCAGGGCTTGCTGAAGCTCTTCTCAGGCAACCATGCTGCACGATGGGGTCAACTTGGCAATGTGCTTCTTCCTGAAAGCGGGGAAGAAAACATGAGAATTTCCCTTGAGCAAGTGAAACATGGGTTGAATAGTGATTTTTTAGGAAGTGAGAATCCTCTCTCTTCCAGAGGCTGTTCCAATAAAGACAGACCCATGTCGCTTGTCCTGGCCCAGGAGAGCAGAGTGGGGCTCGTTCCCTGGATTCTCTGTGCCCCTTACGCTCATCTCATTGGTTCTGTTGTTGCACAGAGCCAGGCTGCGTCTCCTGGCCTGCTGTCTGCACCCCTTCTTCCTGAGGCACGATGGGGCTTGGGAAATTTGTCCTAGCACCTGGCCAGACTGCTCACCACCGTGAAAGAGGAGGACAAACAGGATCTGTACAGCCCACAGAGCCAGTTTCAGGGCTCGGGGAAGAAAAAATCTGTCTGCCCAGACAGTGGCTGGTCCCATTACCGGTCCAGCCCCAGCTGAGCTCCCACACCCGGGAGAGGAGCGCTCGGCGTGGTCAGAGCGCCCACACTTGCCCTGAAATCCTCCCTGGATCCCTAACAGACAACAATCCTAAATAAAATACACACGCAGCCATTTCTGCCTCTAAGTCATCCCTGGGTACCGTGTGCAGGTGAAGCCATGGTATAGGGACTCGGCCAGCGGAGGAAGTTTCTATGGACAGAGCGCAAGAATCATCGCTCCAAGGCCTGTTTCTTTCTAGAAGGGGCACAAAGGGGGGTTCTGGAGACTGTGACATGACTGGCTGTGGGAAGACCCTCACCAGCCCATGGGCAGGAGCCAGTTTCAAAGCAGCGAATTCCCCATGCCCTTCAAGGGAGATGGGCAGACACAGTAGGGCTGGCCCAGCACTCAGGGAGGGTTTAAAAGAAAAGCCGAAAGGGGCACTGTCATGAGACATGACTGCAAAGTGGTGCCTTCGCTCCCACGCCAGTGTGGCCCCGAGGACCCCAAGGCTGGCTGGGGGAGCCCTGTGCTGTAACACCCAGGGTCCACAGCGCCGGACTAGCTGCCTGGCCGAGGCCCGTTGTGGGGGGCAGGATGCAGGTGCACATGGCGATGGGCGGGGGCCCCTGGACGAGCCCCACCTCCCTCAAAGTCCTGTAAGGCACGTTGGTGGGGTCCCATGGGGCTGATTTTATCCAGGGCGGGGACAGCAGGAGCCAGCAGCTCACCTGAGGCACCTACAGAACGGAACAAGGTTTCCCAACGAGCAGCTGGAAGAATCTGGAGGTTGGCAGATAAAACTAGAGATAAACACGCTACTAGCGGAATTCTTGCATTCCCTATCACGACCCAGAAGGTAGCTTGGGGGTGAGGCAGGGCCTCAGGGGTGGGCAGAGAAAGCATCACAGGACACCACTGCAATTTTTGGAGACTGATCACTGAGGACAGGGACATAGTTTCTGCCCCAAGCCAGTGGAGAGCCCACGAGCGCGTTAGCAGTTACATAAAGCGATCTGCAGTCCTTTAACACACGCCGCCCCGACGGAGGGTGCCATTCAAGGAACAGAGAAGCCACTAACCGCACCGCTCTGACAAGCTCACTTCATCAGCCGGAGCGGAGCCACGGCTCCGAAGTGATCACCAGGCAGCCAGAGGCATCGCGTGCCCCCGAGCATCAATGCGTGCATTCACGGACCTCTTCCACGGACCTCTTCCACGGACCGGCGGCGTTTGTCCCGCGGTGCTCAATGCCCTGTGTGAAGCCCAGAATGGCCACCTTTCTTCAGGGGCAGTGGGAGACCGTCCTTGGACAAGGCCTGCCCCTCACCCCTGCCCCTCGGGGGTGTTATTTTACAACAAATCAGGCAGCCAGCACGCCCCTCCCCGGACAAGCCTGGCAGACTCTCTCCCCCTGGAACCTTCCCTGACCAGATACCATCAGCGTGAGGGTTCGCAGAGCAGCTCTGCACCTCCACCCCTCCAGAGCCCGGCGTGCAGAGATCTCGGCAGTAACCTGCCCAGGAGGCAGCGGCCAGCAAAACGCTCTGGGCTCCACCTCCTTGCTAATCATTTCTTTCCAAACCCAGTGGGCACCGGCTTTCACTGCCAGCGGCCGCGGGGTCCCTGATTCCTCCCGCCGTCCCTTCCATAGGGAGCCCTTTGCTCTCAAAGCTGTCCTTCGAGGTCAGGCCACTGCCCCGCTTAAAACTCTGCAGCTGCTTTTCAATCAGCAAAGTCTGACTTCCCTGCCCAGCATTCGGAGCCTTCCATGACTCGGTTTCCACCTGCCCTTCCAGGCTTGTCACTCACCTCCACACCCATGTGAGTCGGTAACCACACGCGGACCTGCTGCCTCTCAAGTGTGCCCGGCGCTGTTTCACGCCTGCTCCCAGAACACACGCCCCTCACCTGCACCTCCAGGAAAACGGTCCTCTCTCCACCCTTCCCGCTCCACCCTCCTGCCCATAGGCCTGCACGCTTCTCCGGTGACTCATGCGCTGGCCTCAGATTTGCAATGTCCCCGAGCTCCAAGTCCAAGTCACTGGGGCTCAAGGTGCAGGCCCCTGGAATTAGCTCCCACTGTATCAGAAAGGTTCTACTGCGGGAAATGACACAATGCTCGGATTTGCTTTATAATGAGTTCATGAAGGTGCGAGACCGTATTTTATGGCACATAAGACGACTGCTGCATATTACTATATTTACTATACGTTATACTATCTTCCTATTCATTTCCTCCCGTTTCCCCATTTTTAAAAAATTATTTATGACTTTATTTTTGCTATTTTCTTATTTACATACATGTTTTAAAACGCCTGCAATCCAACCAAAAAGCCCCAGAAAAGCAGTATCAGGGAACATTTATCACCTGCCTTCTTAGACACGGGTCAGGAATGGGGTGTATGCGTCTCCTGCTGACTAGGAAAAGCTCGGAGGAGCCACGGGTCAAATGCCCGAGCAGCTGGGTCCCCTCGCAGCACAACGAGATACGGCCAGGTTCCTGCTCGGCTGACAAGTGACCCCTGGACCCCAGACCCAGCTCACTGAGGGCCCCTTAGGACTGATGGGTGTCTGTCCTGAACCTCCCAGGTCCAAACCCAGCTTGGGGGCTGCCCCAAGCCCCCTCCACGCTTCACCAACTCAGTCACGGCTGAATGCCACATTCACCCAGCTAAAAGCCCGGTCTCCGTCCCCAGCAGCCCGCCCTCCGTGGAGGGCGGTGTGCATGCAAACGTGTGTATACTCCCCTGCCACGCACACCCCGGCCAGAACATGACCTCCGCCTGACCTCACCTCCACCATGACAGTAACAGCTCCTTTCCACCAAGTCCACTGTGTCCAACTCTGCCCTCCGGGAGCCTACCCCTCAGTTAGCAGTCAGAATGTTTTTAGAAGTCAAGATCTGTTCGAAACCCTCCGAAAGCTTCTTAGCCCCTAGTGCGCTTACAGTGCCCTCAAGGCCCCATACTGTGGGTCCTCGATAGCTCTGTGGACCCTTCTGTTCTTCCTCAGGGCCTTTGCACCTGCTGTCACCTCACCTGGGAGGCCCATGCCTAGATATTCACCAGACTAGAACCTTCACTTCATTCAGGCCTGCTCAATGTCACGTCATCAGCAGGGACAGGCGTCTGCCACCGCAACATCCCTAACTCCAGCCTCTTTCCCTACTTTCCTTATCAATGGGACATATTATGTGCTTTCCCGTGCGCAGCCCAACTTCTCCAAGAGAATGTAAGCTCCACGAGGCCACAGGATTCGCTCTGCTTCCACCCCGACCTCTGCTGTGAGACCCGACTGACCACGAATGAGTGAATTCTACTTTAATAAAGACAAAGGCGGGGCCCTGGATGGCACAGTCCATGAAGTGTCCGACTTGATTTCAGCTCAGGTCACGATCTCAGGTCGTGGGATTGAGCCCCGTGTCGGGGTCCTCGCTCAGTGTGGAGTCTGCTTGAGATTCTCTCTCTCTCCCCCTTTGCCCTCCCCCTGCTCTTGATATAAACAAACAAATACATACATACATAAAATATTCTTAAAAATAAAGATAATGGCTTCAGAGATATTCTGACAGGTATCCCTGGGATAATCTCCTTTTTTAAAGAGTCAAAATCCCCAGTGAATGTCTAGTGTCCCCCAGATAGCCTTGCGACTTGATTATACAAGGCAGGGTGAATTTAGGAATCCTAGCCTATTCTGGAAATCTAAGCTACACATTCCTAATCACCGATGGGTGCCCTGGGTGGCACCTCCAAGTCCGGCCACCCTCCACTAGGGCAGGTCACTTCTCCAGGACAGCCTGCAGCTGTGTGCACCCGTGCCTGGGGTGGCTGGCCCACGACCTCCGGAGCTCTCTGAAGGGTAGGGGGCAGTCACTCCATCCCCACAACCCCCCATCCTCCCCACGCCATGCCTACACCCGGGGAAGCCACCCTCCACCCCCCTCTTGGTAGAAGTCAGGCCTGGGAAGACAGGAAGGAGCATTAAAGCTTACTTGTGTCTGACTCACAACTAATGAGTTTTTCTTTGCTTTAGTATAAAGGCTGATTCATGAGGGGAGAAAAGCGCCTGCTGCTGGCTCCTCCCCAGGACCGAGGAGGCCGGCCTCCGAACAGACAACAGTGTTGTGCGCGCACGGAACTATTTACAGACTCTGGTGGCAGGCTCGGAAACCTACAGACAAGCCCCCAGCCACCCGCGCCGACTTGCTGCTCGCCTCGGACTCCAGACTCAGAACGATCGTGCGGGGGCCAACCTGCCAACGTCCCGCCCGAGATGTTTCCAAACACAAAGCCACCAAGAATAACCGGGGAACATGAGCATCTGTGGGGCCCCTCACTCAAGGCCTGGGGTGTACACAGTGACCCCCCAGGGTTCCCCGGGGGCCCCGACCCGAAGGTGCAGGAAGAACAGGGCACGCAGCCTGCTCTGGGTTCCTCCCTGGTGAGTTCTGTTAGAGCCTCATTTGAGATGACTCATCCCCACATTTGATTTTAATTTCTGGAGTAAGAGTATGGTGTTGATTGCATCAGATTTCCTCCGGGTTAAAAAGAAAGCATGAGTTTCAACCCGCTCTGCGTGCTTTCAGCCACCAGACTGTGGACAGAGACTCCATCCTGTCTGCTCACCTTGCTCACTCCCCAAACAACAGCGAGCTCTGGAAAATCAAAATAATTCGAAGACACCCTCCCTGGCTGACCTGTCTCCTTCTAAGCAGCTGCCTGGAGCCCCAACACCCCGGGCCCCTGACCCCCCGAGTCAGCTGCAGAGAAGCCCCCCAGCATGCCAGCGAGCCTGCGGGGCGGGGCCTGTGGGGGCAGCAGGAACTCCTAGCTCTCACACAGTCACGCTGAGGACACCGTAAGGGGGGGCTGGCAGTGACCCAGTGAGGCCAAGGGGGAGCCTCTGTCTTTCTGCCTGCAAACGTCTCCAGCACCTCTTCCCTCTGAAGCCAACAGCAGCCGATCCCTCAGCCTGCAAACCAGCTCCCCAGCTCTCTGCATCTTGACCCTTGACCCGAATGGTCTGGGCAATAACCCAAGTGGAAAGCCAACACGTGACTGGTGTCCCCTTTCCAGGTCTCCCTCTGTGGGCAGGGACGGCCCGGGCTCCAGTTACGAGAGAGGACCAGCCCGGCCCAGCGAAACCCAAGCTTCCACTCCACGGTGGCGGGAGGCTTCTTACATCAGAGTCTCATCTCCAGAACCCTGCCTGCTGTGGGCACCTGCAGCACGAGACGAAAACGCTGCCCTGCAGCCTCCAAGGAGGGCTGCCTCCTTCTGGGGGTGCAAAGAGCATGGCTCCCCTGGAGGGGATCCTGGGGTACTAGCTTCACTTACCAGTGTCCAGAGTGTGCTTCAAGTTCAATAACTGAGTTTAGTTTAGGGCAGCGGGCTGCTGCCACTCAGAGCCCCCCCAGCAGGCCAGCTGTGAGCATCACGCACCCCAGTCCTGAGTCCGTCTGAGAAACGTGGGCATCTCCCTGGCATGGGCCCCATCGCCTCCGTGAAGACCCACTGAGCTCAGCCTCTAGGGACAAGGCCGTGCGCTCAGCAGAAGGAAACGTAGAGCAGACGTGTTCAGGGAAGCCATGCCCGAGACAACACTGCGAGCCTAAAGCTTGGACAGCGAAGGCTCTGCGCGCCGGGCACTGGGCTGGGGACATGCTGCGCTCAAGCCCTTACTGATCCTCTGTAGTTCAGGGGCCACCCCCCAGGGCCCCAGGCACGTCTGCACTTCTGACCCGCTGTTTCTGTCATCCGAGGAGTAGGCCGGGGGACAGACAACACCACGCGCTGTTTCACCAGTCAGTGACAAAGAGGACACTCTGGGTCAGCAGCATCACTGGGCTGGGCCTCCTCCTGCCAGCGACCTGCCGGATCCGTCCCACCGGTTCCTTGGGTAAAATCCATAGTCCCGGCTCTTCTCTCCACAGTCTGTAGGAGACAACGAACCCCCGGCTTGTCCTTCCAGACCCTCCGCACGCTTACCTGCCGACCACATCTGCATCACACAGCCCTCTGTCCTTCCCGTCCTCTCGCCAAACCCAGCTGCTGTTCCTTCCTCTGGCTCCAAGACCCCTCCCAGCCAGCTCCTGGACTCTGCCAGCTTCTCCCCCAACCCCGTCTCTGAAGACCCAACAGGGCTCCTACTTTCTCCTCCATTAAAACCTGCCCATTGGAGAGGGACCCCCGTCCAACAGCGGCTTTGCCAATGGAAATCCATCTCCATTCTGGGCTCTGCGGGGCCTCCCCCACTGTCTACTCTGGGCGCTTGCCACTTTGGTCCTGAGCGCCACAGCTGTTAGGATGCGCGGGATTTCTTTGTTCCCTAACAACCACACTCGTTTGCTTGAAAGCTGGATGCGTGGCTTCTCTAATTCCCCAGCGCTACACAGTGCTTGGCCTACGTTGTGTCTGATGCCAGCTGCTGAACGGACAAATGTCTCAGCCAACCCATTCTTGAGCCCCACCGTGCACCAGGGGCCACCCAAGGCACAGAGGATGGAGGACCTGGTGCCTTCCCTCTACTGCTGATCGTGCAGCTGTCGGGAACATACGTGACACCGACAGCACAAGGGGAACGAGGTGGGTTCCACCATGTCTTCCTGGGGAGCAAGAGACCTGAAGCTCACAGACCTCTCGGTTTGCCCGTCACACCATGTACGCTCTGACTGCCACGTCTGGTCTGTCCCGTGACCCTGCTGCTGCTGACAGTTCAAAGAGTAACCCACGTGTGCCACGTTGAGTGCTCCCCCAGCGTGGGGTTCAGGAGGTCTGGTGGTTTGCGGTCTGCCCCCACCCCGGAGTCACATGGGAAGGCCAGCCCGCCGTGTGACAGGACGGGCGGCAGNNNNGGGGTCTTGTGACCAGCCCAGATACTTCCCAACCCCGGTCCCCAGCTAGTGACCAGGAGGAACGAGTGTGATGATCTCTGAAACGTGCTAACAGCAATGAGAAGAGAGACCCACTCACTGGACTGGGGCTGCTGGTCAGGGGGCAAGACTCCCGTCTGACACACTCATCAAAACGGCAAAACACCAGCATTCTGGGGGTGTGACGTGTAAATGATGGTCATTGATTCATTGTCTTCTTAAAAAAACAAAAATCAAATGGATACTTCTCTTTAGAGCAACACCCTTTTTATAACTGAAGTTTATTTAAGGAAGTTATTTAAAGAAGGCAGCTCTCTAGTGCTTTAAAAGGGAAGCCTGTCCATCCTTTAAAAAGATTTGCCTTAGATACACTGCTATCTTCTCTAGTATACATTAACTTGAAAAGGCTGTGTGAAAG
The DNA here is from genome assembly GCF_017311325.1 of Ursus maritimus. NCBI lineage: Eukaryota > Metazoa > Chordata > Mammalia > Carnivora > Ursidae > Ursus > Ursus maritimus. The sequence goes on from NW_024423343.1 coordinate 5,741,833, forward strand.
TTCATGTTAGGGGCGTCTGGGTGGCTCAGCTGGTGAAGCGTCTGCCTTCGGCTCAGGGCATGACCTAGGGGTCCTGGGATTGAGCCCCGCGTGGGGCTCCCTGCTCGGCGGGGAACCTGCTTCTCCCTCTCCCCCCCCTCCGCTCATTCTCTCTCTCTCAAAAGAAATAAAATCTTTAAAAAAAAAAGTTCATCTTAGATACCGCTCTGGGACAAGAACACCTGGGCAGTGTCACTCATTCTACAGATGAGCAAACTGAGGCTTATTTGGTTTTAGTGAGAGGGCTGTTCCCCCGAGGTTTACTCCTGAGACTCAGATTAAAATGCCAGATTCACACAAGGAAGAGACGGGCCGCAGCTTCCAGGGTTTCGTGCTGGGCCGATCCGACTGACCGCGCTCGCTAATGACACACAGACGCCAGGCCCGAGGCTCAAGTTCAAGACGGGAATTTCATACCCTGAAGACACGGCAGCAGCCGCGGACACCAAAAGGGTGGTGGGGATGAGTGACAATGTTTGCACGACTGCAGGGCCGGAGAGCGGGGCCAAGCCCCCCAAACAGCACAGTTGGAAAGCAGCCCCAAAGGCACGCGGACGCCAGCCCTACTCTACTGGTCCAGCGCATTCCTGATGGCCTCCGAGCCGCGCCAAACCAACAAACACGGGCCGCATGATGGAAAGGGGCGTGAGAAGGCCAAGTCAACGCAGCTTCATGAACGGGCCGGCTCGGAGCGGGCCAGCAGCCGAGAACAGCCCGACCCCGCTGCTGCGGGCGGGAGCCCGACGGTGGCTGCTGTGAACGGCCCGTGCAGTGACATCTTTATAACCCATCTTCCTCCGCATCGTGGATTACCCTCTTAGGACGACTTTCCAGCAGAGTACGAAGCATTGCCAAACACTTTCCTGGAAAGTCGTAGCCATGCAGACTCTGGGCAGCGGTGGGTGCCCATCCCCCCGCCCACCCCGCCGGCAGTGCAAGAAAAGCCTGGCTAAATAGGACAAGGAGGGAACGGAATACCGAAGTTCACATGCATACTCCTGGGACTGTGACAGCCAGAAATTTCTCAAAACTCCTCCTTCTGACTTCCTGTTTTATGAGTATTATTTTGATTCCTTTGTTCAATGAGAGGCTGACATTTCATCATTTCCGCGGCAAATATCTTCCCCACTCTGTCGCTCGCACGTGCTCAGATGCATTTGCTTAACTTGATGGAGTCTCAATTATGCAGCTGTGTCAATCTTTCCTTTGTGATTCTGCCTTGAAACACAGAGAGCCCTATCTTCATGAAAAATCTGATAAATACTCACATCTGTTTTCCTTTATTTAAGAAAACGGTCTATCTGCTGACATTAATGTACAAAATTTATTTTGCTGCTCAGTGAGGAACTTAACGAAATTCATTACCAAATGGCTAAGCAATCACAGGTCCCGAACAATTCATCCCCTCCTGACTGACGTGATGTCATCTCAACGCGTTCTGAACGTGTGCAGACACGAGGGTTTGAATCTCGTTTATTCCATGTCACTAGCCTGCATATTTTTAAAACCACATCGGCCTGATGCACTATGCTAGTCTGATTACATTGGGTTACCTGGAAGGACTAACACTTCTCTATTTCAAAGTCTCTTATCAGCTATTTTTACCCATTTTTTCCTTCCAAATGAACTTTAAAATAATTTAATACGATGTCTTCCCACCTTGTGATTCCCTCACAATGGGAACCCCACTGGGATTCTGCTGGCATGGCACTGGTAAGAAGTGACACCTTTATATATTTTATTCTTTTCTTCCAGGAACATGGTAGGGCTCATTTATTTAAAAATGAGTCCCAGGGCAGTGTAGATGAAAGACTGGCAAAGTCTTTCTGTAAAGGAACAGAGAATAAATTAAACTTTGGGGACCACGCATTCTCTGTCACAAAGAGTCAACTCTGCCCTCAAATCCAGGCAATTCTGCCTCTAAAGTGAGTGGATCTGACCCCTTCTATTAGCTGCTTCTACCTGGGCGCTTTACCTCTCCCCTGGACTCACTACAGCCGCCTCCCACCTAGTCTCCCACATCCCATGCCCTTCAGCCCCCCAGCCCCAAACGCACACAGCTAAGCCACGCTCCGTAGAACAGCTGGGGGCCTCTTCACAAATTAAGTCTCTCCAGCAGCATCTCCCTGCACTTAGGATAAATCTATCCCTCCTACTGGGACTCCATAAAATCTAGCCTCCTTATGGGGACTGAATGATCTGGCCCCACCCAGCCCTCCGTGACCTCCATTCCTTCTTGGTACATTCATTTTCCAAGTGTGACTCATTTCTGCCCCAAGACCCTTGCACTGGGAGTTCCCTCCGGCAGGCAAGCTCTGTCCCCACAAACCTCACTTTGCTGACAGCTTTTGCCACTCAAGTCTTGCTCGCTGCTTCAGGAAGGCCCCATCTAACCACTCCCCAATGCAGCTACACGCACCCTAACCTCTCGGTGCCTGACTGTCCCCACCCACAAGAGGAAGGGAGCACAGTATGGAGAGCTCGCATAACAGACAATGCCTGTACACAGTGCACGGGGCCTGGGGCACAGTAAACAACCCAAAGAGGCAAGAAGTGATGCTGTTATCATGACCCAGTGCCCACACAAACCTTGTACTTTCCATCAGCAAGTGCTCGGAGTCCGTGTGAAACACATCTTTTTTTTTTAACCTGGCCTCACCGCTTCCTACCTGCACCACGGTGGTCCAACGCCGCGATTTTGCCGCGGCAGAGAACTGCACGTAGCTGGGTTCGTAGGTGTGTTACTAAATGAGCCAGTGTAATTTCTCCGTAAGCCACTCATCGCTTCGTGAACCTTACCGCCGTTGCTAGAACCAGGTTCCGTGGAGTGAAGGTTTGACAGTACTCACTGCACCTTATTTCCACTGCCGGAGCCACCTCAGGCCCAACCGCGAGTCGGGGTTTTGGATAACAGCAAGTCACGCACAGGAACAAATGTCTTTTGGTGAAACCCTAAATGCACCCACCAGGCCAGGGAGGGGAAGACACTGGGGAGCATCCACATTCCCATTTTTCTAACACCCTCTGGAAGAGCCTGACCTGCATACCCGCCCCTGCGAGATGCCTGCAAATAGGACCTGATATGTAAACAGGACGTTTGTGGACGATCAAGTTCGGATGAAGGGATGAAGGTGGGCCCTCGTCCACTACGAATGGGGTCCTTATAAAAAGGGGAAATTTGGGCACAGAGGGGAGACCATGTGAGGACACAGGGAGAAGGGGGCCGTCCACACGCCAAGGAAAGAGGCCCAGAACAGCTTTTCCCTCACAGCCTCAGAGGGAACCAGCCCTGCGGGCACCAAGATCTCGGACTTCTGGCCTCCAGAACCGTGAGAGTGAATTTCTGTTGTTTTCAGCTGCTCAATCTGTGGTACTTTGTGGCCCCAGGGAGATACACACCCCAGCCTCTCTCTCTTCATGTGTCTCTGTCACATCTAATAAAACTGGACAGACAACAAACAGAAGTCAAGCTCCCAAAACAGAGAGTTACGGACCCTACTGAAAAATGTCACCTTGCCTCCACACTTCCAGAACATTCCATCCTAGGATCCCAAACTACCAGGCCATCCCTGATGACCGCTCACCAAACACTCCTGAAGACATCTGATGTCTGCAGGCAACGGGTAACTAGATTTCTACATCCTAAATGTTATTGTAAAATTCTTGCCAAGTCACCCCAGGGGACTTGCAAAGTCATTTCTTAGTGGCAACCAAGTAATTGGGGCTTTACAACAAGCTGCTTGCACTAAGACGACGGAGGTGCTTGGGCATCGTGGTTAACCGAGAACACGCTCGGACCACTGGAAAACAGGAGGCGAGGAAGAAAGAGCAGGGCGGAGTGGGATGGTGGCCCCTCACAAGGTCAGGGGAGCCCCCCTCGAGGGCACCACCCCGGAGCTGGTGGCCCACGTCAAGTGCCTTCTGGTGGGTCCGGTCAGTCTGGCGCAGTCCACGCACCGAGACAACATACAGAATACAAATCAACACCCCAGGGACTCTCAGCACTGAAACCAAACACACAGGCAAAACCCCCAACAGAAATTTCCAGCAGCTGCTAGAAGGGGCGTAGAACAGCAGCTGGGGACAAGAGAAAAGGCAGCGGGAGCCACTGGCCCTCCCCAGACACACGGAGCCGGACGGGGCAGGAGAGCCCCGCTCATGCTGGACAGTAGCAAAGATGCTCCGGGGCCCGTGGTCTGGGAAGGAGAAGGCCTGGCAGCCACACGCCCGCGCAAGCGGGGAGGGCAGAGGCCCGGAGGCCACACTGTGCAGGCCAGGCAGCCCCTGCGAATCGGCATTGAGGGTTTGAACGTCTTCTGGCCCAACCTGGATCTCACCGTTATTGATGCATCAAGAGAAAGTAATTCTGGAAAAAGACCAGGGAAAAAAGGCTGTTCTGGGGCCTCTGCTGTTCTAGCGAGTTGATCTGCCCTTGCCTTCTCCCTGGAGGGCCCCACTCCCGGCAGCCTGGGAGATAAGCAGGCCCTTTCCCGCCCTCTCTCTCAGAACAAGACCACAGCGTGCACGCTGAGCCCCCGGCCTCCAGCCCCACGGCCGGCACGCACAAGCCCTGCTGAGTCCCTGCCTGGTCTTCTGTCACTGGCTGTGGTCTCCTCCTGGTGCTGGGGAAACTATTAAATGATCACCCATGTCTTCCTCCTGCTCGCCCTCGGACCACAGTGGGGACGAACTGCAGAGACGGCATGGCACAAAGGAGGAAACACGGGGCTCCAGGGTCGATCCGCGTGTGTACATGCCAGCTCTAGCTGTGCGCTCTTGGCCAAGTTACTTACCCTCTCTGAGCCTCTGTCACCTGCAGGAGGTCCGTACACCTGCCCTGCCACATGAGCACACAGTGGGCACACAATGACTATCGTTCCTCATGGCCTTCCCTGGAGAATGAGGACGAGTGGGCACAGCACTGGTGGCCCCAGATGGCTCTGAGCCAGGGACTCAAATTTATGGTCTCCACGAACCACGAACTCTCTGCATTTCCACTTGGAGATGTCATCGTTTATTCCAAGTCATGGGCTCTACTGGTCCGAAGTCACCCCTTTCTCACCTTGGATGCCCTCCCCTTTAATCAGTGGTGTCCCTGCTCCAAGCGTGAAACTGCCCAGTTCGGGCAAGTGCCGCCAGTTCCTGTCTGTGAAACGGATAACACTGCCCACCTCCTCCAGGTGTGTGGAGAAACTCCGCTAATATGTGCCAAGCGCCAGCTCCCCTCGCTCGGGGTCCCCAGTCCCGGCCCATTAGCATCCTGGACGGGATCACGCCCGTTCATCAGCACCCCTGGTGTCTCCCCAGGAGAAGCCAGGAGCCTCACGCCAGGCCCACACGCCTGTGGCCCAAAGGGCTCCCCTCAGCAGCTTCTTGACCTGGGATGCTGCTGACAGCACTGTGGAGGCTTTGCAGCGACACGTGCCAATCCAGAGAAGTGTCGCAGCTCTCACGTAACCCTGACGCACAGACAGGACAGGTAATCGCCACAGCCTGGACCAAGCACCCACCCACCGAAGCATCGCAGCAGTTCCTCTACACAGACCCCAGATCCCACTTCCCCCAGCTCGACTGCACACGGCAGGTCCCCCGCCTGGCCTCCTCGAGGCCCAGGCAAACGCTACCTGGAAGGACCTGGCCCTTCTCCCATGGCCTCTAAACCCCCATCTACGTAACCTCATTACTGGGAAAAAATCCTCATTAGTTCAACCCCCAAGAGACCATCCTCATCCCCACCATCCCCCACCGGCCTCTCAACTGTGACAGTCCTCATGACTCACGCTGCCTGCCTCAGTCTACCCTCTGACACTCAGCTGGGCACGCTGTGTCCCTTGCTTGGAAGGTTCTCCCTGCCTCTGCTGGCCAAACCCTTCAACCGATGCTCCGTAAATGGCTCTGCTGTCACTGACCCGCCCCCCACTTTAACCCCCGTCACGAAGGCACCCAAAAGCAGCAGCACTTTCTGGGTGTTATACACCGGTCCCGAGTCAGCACACCCACCACACTAAACTCTTGGGGGTGAGGCTCCTTCTCAGTCATGCACAAACCACACACAGAAGGACTCTTGAAATGACTGGTCCCCCACAGGCTGCAGGTCCCAAATGCCCAGGTGATGTGAGCTCTGCTAATCAACGGGCAACTCTGTCTTAAAGACCACTTTGACCTTGAGAAGATCAAGGTGCATCCTAGGAGTGAAGTGACACAGTGGCCCCAGCAGAGCAGCCCGTGCGGCCTCGGAACCCGGGGACCGTCTCCTGCGGTGGTCATTGCCGTGCGCAGGTAAGCCTTGCCACCTGCCTGCAGAAGAGAGCGAGCCAAACCTCCCTGGGTGTGAGTCTGACCTGAACTAGACGGTATACACACACAGTCAACAGTGGAGGAAACGGGGTGTCAGGAGGCCCGGAAGACCCCACAGCACATGGCGTTTGATTTTTAGAAGGCGAACACACTCTTCAGGTCTTTGCAGAAACCCCAAGCAACGGCGAGGCCAATACGAAGCAGCTCTACTCGAGGGTGGAAAGGGGGCACAGGAACGGGTCTGCAGGAGGAACTGGGTCCCACCCACTGCCCACCTGCTGTCCCAGCCTGGCGCCGCCCACTCCCACCCCGACCCAAGGACCCACGGAAGAGCCACCTGCCAGAAGAGTGAACAGACCCACCACGTTGAAACACTTCACACACGCCAGACCCAGCAATTCCACCACCAGACACGCATGTCCAAGAGAAAAGGAAGGTTCTGTCCATAGAGAGGCTTGTAGAAGGATGTCTGCGTTGGTGTTATTCCTAATAGCCCCAAACTGGAAACAACCCTGTGTCCGCCAACAGGAGATGTCTGCACAGAACCGATGGTGGGACATCCAAGCACCAGTGACAGGAAACGCTCATCCGCGCACAACCCAGAGAAACCCTACAGGCATGGTGGCGAATACAACGCCAAACACGAGAGAGCACACATCACGTGACGTGCGAGAACAGCTGGAAGGGACCTCTAGAAACCAGAACAGGGGTTAAGGGGAGGAGGCAGGACTGGCAGGGCAGGGGCCGGAGGCGGCTCTCCGGTGATGGGAATACAGCTTGATGGGAACGGGTGACGCAGGTGGCAGTGTGTGTCCAAACTCATGCACTTAGGACCTACGCACAACACGTGTAAGTACAGTAACAACAGCGGGCCTCTCTTGGCGCGTAATGAAGCAACCGAGCAGGAACATGGAGCTTCTGCCCGAGGTCAGAGGGCTAATGAATCATGCAGAGCGGGGTGGAGAACCCAGGGCTCCGGGGCCCAGCCTGGGGCTCTTTCAGGGGGAGCTACATCCCCCTGGCACCTCCAACGCCGAGAGAGCTTCTCTGCAGTAGACAGAATCCTCTGGTATCACCCAGAATCACCTGCAGCTGATGCCCCGAGCCTGGCCCCGACCAGCCCACATTTACCAAGGAAAGCGGGTGACGAGCTTTCCTCCCAGTCAAGGTTGAGGGGTGAAGGCTTCCTACTGCAGACAAAGGCTTATCTGGCCAGCACTGGGCATACCCCACGTCTCCCCACAGCCCACTCCCTGAACCCCACTGCCCAGCTGTCCCGTGCCTCCTGGAGGCACCCTGGGCTCAGTGAGGCTGGGACACAGGGAATGCGTCTGGAACAAATTACCACACTAAGGGTGACTTAAAACAAAGGAACTGCTCTCTCCCAGTTCTGGATGCTGGCAGTCTGAAAGCAAGGTGTCACGGGGCCACGCGCTCTCAAAAGCTCTAGGGAAGAATCCGTTTTCTGTTCCAGCCTGTGGTGTCACGGGCAAGCCTCGTCTCTCCTCTGGGTGCTCTCCCTCTGCTCCAGCAACCACGCGGCCTTCTTCCCTGTCTTCACACGGCTCCCTTCCAAGGCCACCGCTCATGGGATTAGGGCCCAGCCGACTCCCGTATGACCTCCTCTTAACGGATCGGATCACCTCTACAAAGACCCTATTTCCAACAAGTTCACATTTTGAGGTTCCTGCTGGACACGCCTTTTGAGGGACACTAGTGCGCCTTGTACATGGAGGAAACGGTGAGAGAGGGGACCTCAGGTTGGCTCCTGCAGAGCAGCCTCGTGGGCACCTGCGTCCAGCAGGCCTGGCCGGTGACAGAGGAAATCCGTGTGTAGCCTGGAGTAGGCCAGGCCTCGTGCACACAGGGGTCGCCGGGAGTAAAAGCAAGAACCCACTTTCCTAGTGAAATGACTCACGCCCCACTCAGACGCGAGAGGGGTAAACCCATCTCGGAGCTTTCTTTACGTAAGACACACGTGTTTGGGGCTACAGTAGAAGGCGACACTTGACAGGTTAACTCTGGTTTCTCCCTCAGCTCCCCTGGAAAGAACTTTATGGAACCTGCTCCTACCGGCACCCTTCCAACCCGGCAAACAGGGCCCATCCTGACGACCGCCTGTCCGGCAAACCAGGTCATCCGCCCCCATCCTCAGTCCCTGAGCTGTGCTGTGATGCCGACGGCACACCGCGGGACCCGTCTGCAGGGGCCAAGGAACATTCCCGTCCCACCCACCGTCCTCGCCGTCTCCTTCGGCCAGCTGTCCCTGGGGGTGCTCGGAGCCGCTGCCAGTGCTCTGCGAGCCCATCCTAGGGCCCAAGGGAAGCTGCCACGGGTTGTCCGGGCTCTTTAAACCAGAACGCGTCTCTCTGAGTCGATGCCACATTCGCGGTCACCAGCCCTGGCGCCCCGGGCTCCACTACCATAGGACCTCATCACTTGACTGTGGCTATATTTAATTGTGTGCCTCTCCAGCCAGGCTGTCCCCCTGGGTCAGCAAGGACGGTGTCCTTCAGCGGCCCCCACAGGGCTCTGCACCCAGCAACAATAACTCAGTAAATACCCAGACCAGCAAAGGGTCTGTGGGCGGTCCCAGCCTCACCATCCGGGAACGCGGCTGCTTCTCCAAAGCCAAGACTTCTTATGTTCACAGCCTTCCTGATATCTGTCTAGAGCAGAATGCTGTTCTGAAAACAATAAAGGTTATGGGGGGGCGTCTTCCTTAACTTAAGCCAACCACGTAGGTACAGAGCATCTGCCACGTTTCGGGGCAGCTGGGGCAAGAACACAGCAGAGAGAAGACCTTTCCTGCTCGGAGCCGGTCACAGAGATGCTGACAACAAGGACGTGAGCTACAACAGAAGCCGTTAACACAGGTAACACACATCACCACACCCGGGGCCACCGGCTGAACGGCCTTCCCCCAAAAGATACATTAAATCCTGACTCCCAGTGTCCGTGAACTTGACCACGGGAAACAGGGTCTTTGCAGATGTGATCAAGTTAAAATACGGTTATTCTGGCTTCGGGTGGGCCCTAGATCCAATCACAGGTGCCCCCATGAGAGAAGGGAAATGAGGGAAATCTGGACGTCCAGACCCAGACACACACGGAGGACAGCTGGCCACATGAAGACAGAGACAGACTGGAGACGCAGCCCCTGGCCAATGATCGGCGAGACCACAGGGAAACTGCCAGACAGCAGGAAGGGGCGAAGATGGGCTCTTCCACAGGCAACGTGGCCCTGCAGCCTCCAGGCTGGAAGAATGGATTTCTGTTGTTTAAGCCATGCAGCCACTGCTCCACCGCCCTGGGGAACTAGCCCACACATCTGCTGGACGCTGCGTGTGCATTAGGCACGTTCTAGTGCTTTCCGTGTACTCGTTTCCTGAGACAGACGATTACTGCCTCCACCGTGCAGTTGAGAAACCTCGGAAACCGAGGTTTGGAGAAGCTGAACACCTGGGCCAAGGTCTCCCAGCTCCCGAGAGGCAGGGCCTACAGCATGAGCCTGCATGCCCTCCTGCGGAGCTGGCATGAGCCCACCACCAGGACCAGAGGGATCAGCTCATTTCTAGACAATTCCAAGAACATAAGCTGTGTCTCCACCTGCCCCCCTGGGCAAACAGCAGCCCAGCTCCTGGAGACCAGAGCAGGATCCCCAACGTCCTGCTGTTTCGGTACAGCTAAAAAAATGGTCAGATGGTTGCTTCCATTTTTTAAAAAAAATTTTTTTCCTTAAAAAAAAATCAAAGCATACATTAGCAAACCTCGTGTGAATCATCTGTCTCTCCATACAGCCTCTGCTTCAAGTCTGTACCAGGCACAGATGAAATGGACTTCAACTGACCTGACAGTCTCCTACTGGAGAGAACTCACCAGAGGCTCTGCAAGCCAGGTCCATGCCCCTTTGGTAAATCACGGCTTGTTTTCCCAGCAGTTCTGATGGGGACACGAGGAGAGGTGCTAGGATGGGGAGCAGGCGACCAGGAGCCGAAAGCACCTGGGAGAAGCTTTTCTTTTGCTTCCAACTAAAAATGAAAAGTACTTGAGGATGATTATTCCATACGGAGGCTCAGAAAGGGCCAGGGGACGAAAGAAACTGCTCCCGAGCAGAAAGGGCACCGCCAGGAACGTCTCTGTCCTCGGCTTCGTCTGTCATGGTTCGTGCCCAGACGTCCAGCTGATGCTTGGTGCCAACTTCTCCCTGGCCCCCGCTGTCCTCTGCAGGGAGGCTGTGCTGTCCACTATCCCAGAGCCCCGTGCAGCACCGGGCCTCCTCTCCTACGGGATTGCTGGCCCCATGTCAGGGCTCCACGCTGGCTGGTGCCGGGGGACGGGGCTGGAAACGGGCCTCCCTCCTCTCAGTCTGGAAACCTTCGTGCAGCCCCCACCTGCCCCGGGCTCCTCGTGGAGGCCCTCCATCCGCCCTGCCCTGGAAGTCGCTCCCGCCCACAAGCGCAGACGTTGTTCTCGCTGGGGTTGGCGTGAGGCCACACGGAGCCCCAGGCCTAAGGGTGCTTTCCTGCGTGTCTCATCTGGCAGCTTTCTAACCGCTGATCCACCGGCCTCCCACATGCGTGACTGCTTTCTCCTCTCCCTCTGGGCTGGCCTTCGAGGGTGTGTCTTGACGGGGTCTCCCCAGCCCCCCCATGGCTGGTCCTCCCGCCCCCCTTCACAGATATCTCCTCCTCCGCCTGTCCAGAGTGTCCAATGTCCCCACTGTCTGTCCCTGGCCTTCTGCTCTTGTCGCTTGGGGCATTCTCCTTAGGGCGGCTAGCTGCCCCCTTGCGACGGGGTGCTCAAATTCATGTCTCTCACGGCCAGCTGCCTCCCACGCCCACTCAGGACGGCCCACAGCCACCTTCAAGGCAACACGCTGATCTCCTCTCCCCCCACACCCCTGCATCCCCATCCTGGCAAAGGGCACCGCCCAGAAATCACCCATCCTAGATTCCTCCTCCCCCCAACCAGTCGGTTCTCTAGCTGGAACAGAGAACTGTTTCTGGAAAGCAGTGTTTCTCAGCCTCGCTACTGCCATTCGGGGCCGGGTCATGGTTTGCTGTGGGGCTGCTCTGTGCCTCGTGGAATGGCTGGCAGCACCCCAGCCTCTACCCACTAGATGCCAGGAGCAGCCCCAAGCCCAGCTGTGACCTCGGCAACGTCTCCAGACACTGTCCCATGTCCCCAAGCCGGCACCGCTGTAAAGGGCCAGATGGTGAGCTTTTCAGGCTCCGTGGGCCTCTATCTACTGCCCCCGCTCAGCTCCGCCTCTGAGAGGCCAACACAGCCACACACCGAACAAGCAGGCATGGCTGCTTCCAATAAAACCTTCTTTACAAAAACAGGGTGCACGCAGGGTTTGGTCCCCCGTCCCGGGGCCACACGTCGTCACGGCTCCAGACTCCACCTGCTCTCTGGCCAGCTCCCTCTCCTTCCCCTACCGCCGGCCTTCCTTCAGCCACTCCCCACCTCTCACTTGAGCCCCACCCCCAACTGCCCGCAGTCTGGCCCCCCACTTGATTTCTTGGGTGTGGGTTCACCCAGGCCCCAGGAAAGCGGAGATCATGTCCATTCTAACTAGGAAGACTGTATCACCAGTCAGGCCCGGTGAAAAAAGCCTTAACGACGCATTTAAATCTCCAGGTTCAATGAGGAGAGATGATGAAACTGATTTGGAGAACCAGCTCACTCCAGGACGCGCGGGTGCTGCGTGGTATCCGAAACCCAAACCCAAACCCAAACCCAAACCTTCACCTTGATGGTACACAAGCCATTTGCTGCTGTCGCCGCACCTGCCCAGAGCCCTCCCCCAGTACCTCCCTGTCTCTGTCCTTCTCTGGGCCCCGGGCACAGCCGCAGGATGGAGGGGTGATCCTGGATGCCTCCGGTAGCACAGACCAACACGCACATCCCCAGAGGAGGTCCGCTCGCTGGCTGAGCAGACACCCAGGCTGGTGGTCCCAGGGGCAAAGCAGAGTGAGGTGGGTCCTGAGTGCGGAGACCGCCGGTCCTGAGAGTCCTACAGGACTGGGTGCCTTCATCCCACAGGTTCCTTTCTGGACTGTTTTAGAATCGCACTTAAAACCCATTAAAAATAAAAGGGAATACACATTGTTTCCCATAGAAATGCTACTCTGCAGATTTCTGATTGATCTATTCTTTACCAAAACCTGAGAATGTTAGGTAGGATACTGCCCAAAGCAGCGAGGAGCCCTTCTGAAAGGAAAAAAGAAAAGGAAAGGAAAGGGAAGGAGAAGAAGGAGGAAGAGGAGGAAAAAAACTCTGTTGGCACGAAGAGAAGACACAAAGGAGGCGAAATCCAAGGCCACATGGCCCCCTGCCGTCCCGTTTCCGTCTACACCTGCACCCTCGGTGAGAAGAACTGGTGCCCAGGGCGCTTCCAATACAGAGAGGGCGGCATTCTCTGGTTTCCTCCATCCGGCCAGCCCAGGACAGGATGAGTGCCTGGAGCTGGTGGGGGTGGGGGGAGCTGGACAGCTACAGGGGCTCTGCCGGCTTCCCAACCCCCCGGGGGCCAAACCCCCACCGTCAAGGACACGGGGATGCAACCTTGGNNNNTGCAGCTGCTTAACGGAAGCTAAGTGCTCGGGCACACGGTGACCCCACGGTGGCACATCGTTCTGAAAGCCAACAGGCTGTGGCTCCCCTTCTCCCTTCCCACCCCCACCACGTCTGGCCAGTAAGATATGTGCTCAACCTGCAAAATCCGGTTGTCAGGCAGGGTTCAGCAAACACCTGGTGCTTCTGAGGTTCTCCGAAAGGCGGTGATGGGACCAGTGCGGACATGAGGCAGCAGAGCACGGTGGCGACCCACCGTCCATCAGGGTCTGTGAGATGCAGGTTCCTGGGCCCTGCCCTGGCCGCCAGGAAGGGGACGCTGTGCTCAGATCAGCATCATTTGAGGGGACTTTCATCAAGAAGCAATTAAGTAAAGCCCTGGCTCTTGGAGGTTTGATAAACACTGGGGACCGGGTGGGGACCGGGTGGGGGAGCTGGAGTCCAAAGCCAGGGGTCTCTCCAGAGCCGGCAGACCAGTGAAGACAGCTCTTAGAATTTAGTTAGAACATCAAAACAGAGTGAGTTTCAGCACGACACACAATCGCCACAAAGCAGAAACAGTCAGGCGTCCACAAATGGAACAACAGACCAACAAAACATGTGTAGCCACACACACAATGGGGTCCTACTCTCCACAAAAAGGAGGAAATTCTGACCCATGCCACATCGTGGAGGACCCCTGAAAACATCACGGTAAATGAAGAAGACAGTCACAAAGAGTCACATACCGTACGGTTCCAGAACAGACATATCCAGAGACAGAGCAGGTCACTGGTTGCCGGCGGCCGGGGGCAGGGAGGGCTGTCGAGTGACTGCTCACAGGTCTCTGCTTGCAGGTCTCTTTTTGGGTAAAATGTTTTGGAACCAGATAGAGGGGGTGGTTGCACAACTTTGGCAATCTCCTAAATATCGCGGGATCGGAACACTTTAACACGGGTCCATCACAAACCCATCTGGGGCTAAACTGTGTGTGTGCAGACTGAACAGTCAGAAAACGTACCTTCACCAAAAACTGGTACACACGGAGACACGTCTCAGTTATAATCAGCAATAAACCACTAAGGGACCAAAGGAACATACGTGCCATCAGGAGAAAAGAAAGGAGCTATCAAAGGAAAAGCGGGCGGAGGACGAAGCCTCGAACAGGAGGGATGGAGGTGGTGCTGGTCAGAGGCGCTGACCAAGAGCCCGGAGCACGCGTGCCCTCTGCAGCAGCGACCCTGCACAGGGACCGGCTGGGACCACCTGTGTGCTTTTTAGGGCTGTAAAGACCCAACTCCAACTCACTAAGCGAACACAGGAACAGACTCCCGCAGGCAAGCTGAGGGAGGCCAGGGGTGTGGAAGCAGACACTCAACGCCTCCCAGCCTCCAGCCTGAGTCCCCGTCCCCGCGGGTCCAGCTCTAGCCACAGCCGCGCTTCTGCACAAGGTGGAAGCGCAGCCATAGCCGTGAAGGCGCCACACGCGTCCAGCTGCAGCTTCTCGTTCCTATTTTACAGATGAGCAAACTGAGGCACAACAGAGGGTCAGTTAGTGGGGCCGCATTGCTGTTAGCCACCCAGACAGGTTCGCTCCAGAGTCCGGGCCACACCCCTCCAGAGCCACACTGGTCAAGTGGGAGCAAAAGGCTCTCCCCAAGAGGGCTCTTCTCCCCAGCGATAAAACGACACATAGCTGCACCATCCCACCCCCCATCTGCACAGCCAGGACGCGCTCACCGAAGCATCCGCTGTTCTCACATGGGATCCATCAACTGGTAGCCTGGCCTCCGTGGCCTGGGTCTGTAGGATCCAAGCCCGCCCCCGAGTCCAGTGTCTGAGGGCCAGACCCTGGCCAGAAGAGACTGTCTGGGTCACGCTGGCCCAGTCTCATTGGGGGATTGCAATGCAAGGGTGCTGCCAGCTACTGCCACCCAGCCACACCCCGTCCACGGGGCCCCTCGCCGGGCCACCCACAGGCTCACTCAGATTCACTCTGACGCCCACTCACGTGTGGTACCCTGAAGAATTTCCACGGTAACTTGGCATCCCAAGGTGGGCAAACTGATTTCCAGTGACTCATACCCAAACCTGGCCCCTGACAAATATTTAGGCCCCGGCAGACGGAGGCCCGATTCTGAAGTCACTTTAAACCCCTCTGAAATCAAGTGATCCGAGCCAGATGGGAATCTGGTGAGCGACATTCCTGTCAGGTCCATCCAGGCGCCCCTGGCCTCTGCAATAGTTGGGCGACTTCTGATGGACAATTCTAGAACCCTGCTTAGCCTCCCACCATTGGACCCCAGATCTCCTGCTATGGGGCCCCTGTGTGATGGTGCTGAGGTCTGACCTCGCTTTTAATCACTGTTCGCTTCTCCGAGGCACGAAGCTCCCTCACCTGTACGATGAGGTTACTAATTATTATCAGGCTCGCCCTACCTCTCCCCGAGATCAGGAACAAATCTCAGGAGAGCTTTGCAAACTGTAAAGTGCTGTGCAAAATTTAAATATAAAACGAAGCTACAGAGGAGCTCTTCAAACACGGCACAGTAACATTTCTCTCCCTGAAGCTTCCTCTTTGCCAGATCTGACTTGGGCCCTGGAACCTCGCGCACCATTCATTAAAAAACCAGCCTCCTTTGAAAGCCAGTTCATCAACTCCTCTTCAAATGCCACTTCAAGACCTCAACACCGTGCAGCCTGAACAACTCAGGAAGACCCGTGGACAGCCTGGTAGTAATGTGGGCGCTAGGTTCCCATTAGCCACACGCAGAGCGCCTTTGATTTTCAGGTGTTGTTCCGAATAAGCCGAGTTCAACTAAAATCCAAAGGATTTCCATAAGCCAAGTCTCCCTCCTTCTGTAAATGAGCAAATAATAGCTGGATTTAGCAAAAAGCGAAGAATTAATGAGATAAAGGAAAGCACAGATTTAACTGCTTTCCGTCTGGTCTGACGTTGGTCTCGCTGAGCACTCCAGCCCAGGGGAGACATTCGGGGCCCCCGTCCGACCCTGCCCCCGCTCCTCTTACCTCCCACTTATCCCCAAAGCCTGTCTTCGGCCTTCTTCCAAGTCAGGAGCTGTTGCCCTTTTTGGGGGGTGCAGATACTTAGAGAAATGCGGTAAGGGCTAGGGGCCTTCTCTGCAGAAAACCACCTGTAGCTATAAATCCCGCTGCAGAGCCTCTAGAAGGACCAGGCTAGGAGGCCACGGGCCCAGGTTAAACACACCTGCTCGCTTCACGATAAAAATGACGTTGAACAGAACAAGGCCCAAAACAGGGTGGACACGATCCGAGGACATCGCAGGCCAACTGAAAGCCTCCACCCATGATCATTCATGTCACCGACAACTGAAAGCAGAGAGGGGCTGCACATTCCAGCTCCCACAGGGAGCAGCGCGGGTAAACAGGGTTTATGGTGACGACAAGGAAGAAAGGAAAAAGGATCAAGTTGTGTTTACTGAGCAGAGTCCGGGGCGGCCCAGGGGTGGATGGGGGTGGGGGCGGGGTCCCTGCTCACAAGCGGCCAGGGCGACAGGCACACCACACAGGTGCCGAGCATGGCAGACCCTCACCAGGGGCGGGCAGAGGCGTGGGCAGACCCCGGACCTGCTGGGACGGCGGATGGCCAGGTTGTAACGGGAAGACCCTGTGACCTTGGGAAGACACTGTGACCTTGGGAAAACGCTGAGCTCGGACAGATGCGGGCTTTTTCAAAGTCTCTGCTTCCTCTTCTGCCAAATGCAAAGCTTTCCCCGCCGTCGACAGAGTGGAAAGGAGGTTCCGGGTGCATCACAGGAACTCCGGACCTGTGTCTGCCTGATGGCGACAGGAGCCTAAAACACACGACCAGAGTGTGCCAGAAAGATCCAGCTGGTCCCTCTGCACAGCCACCCCGCAGGCCAGCTGCTCACCTCTGGGAAAGAGGCGCCCCATGTTAGTCACTCCGGCCAGCGAGTCATGTGAATCCCTCTTCTGACCTCTGGGACCCCCGGGACGGCGTGAGGAGGGGAAGGCAAGGTGCCTGACAAACGGTGTGAACCGCAGTGTCAGGGGAGGGCCGCCCCCCTGACCACATCAACCCCGTGTTCAGAGAAGCCCCATGACGGATGCCCTGGGGGGCCCTCAACAAAGACACAAGAAGGTCCAGAGAGGCTAAATGACTTGCCCAAAATGATGGGGTGGTGCCAGATTCCGAAGGAAGGAGGTGGGGAGGGAGAGGGCAGGACGGAAGGAGAGAAGGAGGGAAAGGAAACTGCATGTAAGCCCAGGTAAGGATGCACGCAGGTCACCTCCTCGCCGGCCCAGGGACACCCCCACGGCCCTGCACGCTCCCCCGGATGGATCAGCAACGGACACCTCCACGGCGGAGCCGATCGGCAGCCCACCTGCTGACCCAACCACCGAGGACTGGCTCAAAAGGCTGCGCTGGAAGCAGGGAAATGCGAAAGCGGCCCGGGGCAGGTCTCGCCAAGGACTGCTGTGCACTGGCTGGCGGCCATCCCTGGGCCAGGTGCACGCTGGGTGAGCAGCACAGGCCAGGTGACGGGGCAGAAGCACAGGTGTGCGTGTGGGGGGACATGGCACATGCAATTCCTGAAAAGCAGCTTCATTTCTCAAATCCTGTTCTCAGGTCCTCACGACCCGCTGTGCTTGGTCTGGATCCTTCCAATCACCCTGTTTCACCTGAGCAAGTTTGAGAGCTTATTTAGTTCCTTCTAATCTTTAAGAACTTTCTAGACACTGGCTCCATTTTTACAGACAAGGAGACCGAGATCCAAAGAAATTAATTTACGCAAAATGCTCACGGATTCGTAATTGAAATTCGTCTACCCTTAGAAAACAGGAAAGTGCTAAGCTCTTTGCAGAGACACTTTTCTGACCCAGGAATAAAATATATTCACTTTGCCCTTCCCATCGCCCTGTCAGCTTTAAGTAATGAACTAACAAGGGGAAAACGCAAGCCGGAGAGATAGGGAGATGTGGGGTTTTCTGATTAGATTGGGGAGTTCGCTGCAGTCTGCGCAGGTTTCAGCAAGAGACTGGGAGGCTCTTGAGATGAACAATGGTGGAGTCTTCATTCACTCACACCTTTATTTCCAAACCAAGTATGTTAAAAATTTCTCATCTGTCCTCAAGACTTCCCCGCTTGAAAGAGGCTGAAGAGGGCGGGCCGGGAACGAGGCTAACATACCGGGCTTTCAAGAACGCAGAAGCCGCTGAGTGTAACTCAGCGCCGGGAGCGAGGCTCGGCTTTCTCATCTGCCCACATTCCCCAGGTTCCATGGAGCTGGCTCATGACCTCACTGAGCTCTAACTGCACTCGTTACTTAATGAGGCAGCCCTGATGGGAGACATCTGCAGGCAGAGGTCTTGAAATAAGCTGAGCCCTGTCTCAGGTTCGACGCATGGCTGGGGGGCTGCCCTCGCTGACAATCTGAGGTCCGACCTTGCCCCTGGGGGTGTCCATGCAGGCCTCAGCAGGTGCAGAATCACGGTGCCCCTGGGTCATCTGGCCAGTGACAGTCCTGGGTGTCCTGCCGTGAAGGATGCTGGGCTGAGCAGCTCTGTCCTGAGGACATGTGAAAGCAGGATCCCCCTGCACACAGACTGGAGCCCAGTCGCATCCTCAAAAGTCACCGCTCAGTAGTTTCCAGGGGATGGGGGCGGGGCAGTGGGAATAATTACTTCCTGGGTACAACGGATTCTTCTGGGGTGATGAGAGAGTGGGAGACCAGACAGAGGCAGTGGCTACACAACGTTGTGAAGGCACTCGATGCCACGCAATTGCACACTTTAAAATGGTTCACTGGACGTGATGTGAATTTCCCTTCAAAATAAAACAAAAGCCCCCAAACCCCACCCAATGAGAAAGGGCTGGAGATCCCCAGTCTGAAAAGCGGCCCTTGAAAGGAAGAATTCGCTGGTGCTCCTCCACGTGGTCCACGCCGAGGGTGCCTGGCCAGACGGACCCCACACAGAGAGGAAGAGGGGTCCAGGTAGCGGAATGGCAGCTTCCTTTAAGATCAACTCATTCCTGAATTGTGTCCTTGACTTTCGAGTAAATTGACAGCTGGATGAGAAAACGCTGATTTCACCTCTAAAAATTAGCTCTGTGGCTCACGTGTGTGGCTTGTCATTTGTTTTTATTGGCCAGCACTGGACTCGGGGATCCTTGCCCGCGTGAGGCATGTGTCCTCCCAGGACCCAGGTAAAGGAGGGTGGGCTAGGAAGGGGGGCCTTAGGGCATGAGCCTCACCTCTTATCTGTAAAATGGGCAGGGCAAGGGCTTGAGGAAACAAAACAAGGGAGGTGGTTAGCGGAAGCCTTCCCAGGCATTGGCAGAACCGTGGGAACGAGCCTCAGCCTCAGAAGGAGGAACTGGGCTCTGTCCTTGGCTGGCACGCTCCCCGAGGAGCTGGGAGGCCAAGTTCTGGTATCTGCCGGTTACACGGTCATTCACACGGGTCTTAAAGTGAAGAGCAACAGAGTCAGGGCTCCTTTCTGCTCCCCCGCTTGGTCCGTCATCTGAGCAGCAGCCTTGAAGCGGGTGCTTCAATGAAGTACTTCTGGTGGTAACAAGAGGGTCACTAACAGGTTGAGGCTCTAACCGGGGCTTGCTGGAATGACATGCAAATCACGAAACCAGGCAGCAGCAGAACTCTGGACGTAACACTGAAGCCCTGGGATTCAACCACCTCACGGTGAACTTGAGATAAATCAGATCTCGAATATTAAAGATGCACAGAGAAAACTGCACTTATGTTCCTGGGGGGGGGGAACACAAAAACTGGCCGCATGGATGATTTCTCTAAATGCTGTAGGACACACGTCCACTCCCCTAAAATTTCAGTCTGATGGCACGTCTGCCACCTGCCAACACAAGCAAGGGTGAACCTCCCTCTCCAGGCTCCTAGGAGTCCCACAACCTGCTTCCTCCTCCCAGACATCTTGCTGCCCCCGGGAACCCTGGTTCAGTGCCAGAAAAAGCAAGCCACATAAATACCGCTCAGGTTACTGCTGGAGCAGGCGAGGGGTCCCAGGCAGAGGCCCCCATTAATCTCCTCCAGCCTTATTCAGGAGGGGCTGGCCCACACTTGCCCAGCTGCACCCTAAATCCAAGCCCAGAGGGAAGACCACGTGGGGGGTCAGACAGCCAGTCACGGTGCACAACCCACTGGTGTCTATCAGGTTGATCTCGAGAAAAGGACCGAGCTGCGTATTTGCTGGTTGATTTCTGAAACCCGGGCATTCCTGCCGGTGCCAGGCCAAAAGAATGCGAGGAATTTGGATGCCTTTCACTGGGTTTCCCCGCAACCCAAACAGACCACAGCCTCCAGGGCAAGGGGCTGTACTTATAAGGCGAGGGCAGAAGTATTTTAAGTCCCGAGACCTCAGTGTGGGGAGGACTGACCCTGGGACCAGAGAGCTCCCGGATTCCTCACATCTCTATTGAAAGCCCCCAGGGTGTAACGTGCAGGCATCCCAAACATTCTTTCTGTCGGAAAACAGCTAATGGAAAACAATGAGACCTGATAGAAAAGGGGGGAGAGAAGAACACTGGAACAAAACCCAGTCATCCACCCCCAAGTTGAACAGAGGACACAGAAGACTTAAGGAAAAACCTGGCATAATCCAGGCGGCCGCCCACTTTATTTGGAAGGACTTTTATTATTCAAACGTGATCAGGAAGGAAGCAGCCTCTGAGCTCCTTGTGAACAACCCTTCTTCCAACCCAGTGTATGCAGAGGATCCATTTAATTCTACCCGATCCTTTCACCTGGTAAGGACACAGGTGTGGCTTTTCAACCCAGGAAAGCCGTGTAGACAGCCCCACAGAGCTGACTGTTCTATTGCTGGCCAAGGGAGTAAGAATCAACCGCTGCTAAGATCCCACCTCTGGGTGCAATGAGATGGGGACCACACTGATCCCGGAGCACCGAACCTGTTCAGACCCGTCCCGTCACCATGCTGTACACCTGAAACCAACGTAACGCTGTATGTCGACTGCACTTCAATAATAAAAGTTAAGAAAAAGAAGGAAAAAGAACAGCCAAGAAAATACCTGAGAACATTCTACGAGGACACCATTCTTCCCTGGCTGCTGCAGAATGCCCGTTCTGCCAATGTGTTCCCAGGCCAAACGCCCTCCCGAGCCCCAGCGTGGGCGAGCCGTAACTGCGGCCACATGGAGCTCTTTCAACCTGCACCTCATCACTGGCGGCCACTGTTTGGGAGCTCATGACCTCTTCCGTTGTAAGAATAACTCCTTTGTGCAAACACAAAAGGGACAGCCAACCTGGGCTCTCCATCTGGTTTCTGGGTAGAGCCAGAGTGTTCCTTTCATGGAACCAGAAAGGGAAGTCGCCGGTACCATCTGACCTTCCCGGGTTGGGGACACTGAGAACTGACGAGGATATGAAGACAGAGCAGGGAGGGAGATGTTTGCAGAGCAGTAAAAGGCCAAGAAGCTTCTGGAAGTGACTCCTCCCTCCTGAGCTGCTCTGCAGGCGTACGAGGCCCATCTCCCTACGCGGGTCTGTGTACATTGGCTACAACGGTGGTCTCCACGCAGGAGGCCGGGGGCAGCTGCTCTTCCCAACACCCAGGCTGCCCGGCTTACCTCCGACAGGCCACCAGCTTCCTGACGTCAGAATGAAAGTCCCAGGACCCAGCCTCCCGTCCACAAAAGGCAGATGCTGCAAGACAAAAGGGGAACGCAGGATTCAGAGCCTCGGTCAGTGAAACTCAGGATGGTGCTTTCCCTCTTCCACGTCTAGGGTGAACTGTGCCCTGAGCCGTGTTCACCCAGTAAGGTGGGGACAGTGGCGGGAGCTGCAATGCGGCCCCAGATGGGCCTTCCATTCCGGCTGCTGGAGCGGGGCCTGCAGAAGGGCCCTGGCCTGGAACCGCCCTCTGGAGACCCATCCAGCCCCTCCCTCCCCTCCCCTCCCTGGGCAGCTTCTCACCCCTGAGAAGCTGCCCCCTCCCCACTCCCTGCTGCTGATAACATCAGGCAGGGCCCCCAGGGGGGCTCGGAGCTCCTGTGGGGTCTCAGAGCTCCTGTGGGGTCTCAGAGGCCCACCCTGGCCTTCCAGGGGCGCTGACCCCAAGCACACGCCCCCGGTAAACCTCGAACGCAAAGACCTGGGTCAGAGTCGGCTCCCCGGGCTGCCCAGCCTACGACAAGGGCTTTTACTTGCTGTGTCTTCCCTCACCTGCTGTCACTTCTCCTGCAGAGACTGGCAGTCGTAGTTCAACAGAATAACCTTATTGGCTGAACCCCAGAGACACATCCCAGTCTCCCTGCCAGCAGCGGGCCTTCCTCCTCACACACCATACCCCACCACTGAGGACAGGGTTCAAGTCCCACTCACCCAATGCGATGCTACAAAGCCCATATCCGTGAAAGATTCCTTAAGCCAGGACCGCGTGACAGAGGAGCAGACTGAAGGTCCCCATGGCGGGACTCCCCCTAAGCCACTGCCTCCTGGTCCCCGCTGCTCTGGGGCTTTCCAGGCATCCCACACCCCTCACATCGTGATATGTGAGGCTGAAATTGCATTCTGGACCTTCCTAAATCAGGGCCACCTGGCCTGAGACATTCCCACGCCCTCCCCGCTCCCTAGACCAGCCGGTGGGGTACAGACCCTCTTCCGTGTGACATCTCACATGCGATGGCAGGGAGCACGTCCCCCCCCCCCACCTTGGGGCTTCAACAGTAAAATGAACTCCAGATGTACAGAACGGCACGGAAGTAGGGAAAGAAATCAATCCGAGGCCAAAAGAAAAATGCGGCACAGATACACTTAATCCCCACGTAGACAGAACTTCCTGCAAGGGACGTCCGAAATCGCAAAGGCAAAGGGAAAAGCTCCATCAAAGTCAACCAACACTACGAAAAAGGCAACAACCTGAGAACATTTATTCAAACACAACAAAAGATTGAGATCCCAAAGGAGACAGAAAAATGCAGGCTGGGGACAGGATGTTCAAGACACGGGGAACAAGAGACCGCTGTCCAGCCAGCACATTGACTGTGGACGCGTCTGCCTCGCTACCCGCGGCTCCAAGAAGACTCCCGGGACTCCGGAATGTTCGTCCAGGTGCTCGCCGTACTCACAAGAGCCCTCAGTGTGCTAAAAAGGGGAAACCGTGCGGAAAAGGGGCAGGAGGCAGTGACAATATTAACAGATGTGGCTTCTCAGAAGGGGGTCGGTGGGGGCTTCTGCGTCTTTGGACGTCTCCACTCTTGCTAATCCGTGCTACAGTGAGCAGAGCATGCACTTCTCGTTTCCTGATTGTTAAATGGTCATTCCCCCAAGTCACAATACCAGCTGGGGCGCCTCCTCTCCTATTCCCCGCCCCACCCCCAAATCTTGGCTGGGGTCGTGGGAATCCCTCCCCTCGTCCGGGCCGGGTGCCAGCTCTGCTGGGCCTCGCTGCTCCCCTGCTCTGGTCCGTGTGCGGGCCCCTCGCACCAGGCCAGGGGATCGGGAGGCTGGCAAGACCCAAGCTCCCTGGAAGGGCACCTCACATGAGCTCTGCGTCAGCCTCCTGCACCCCTGCTGCTGCCCACACCACCCCAGCTGCCCGAAGCCCATCTCGCAGCCATGAAATACACGTTTGCTGAGAAACCGCAGACCGCTACCTCATCTGAACGCCAAAAAGTCACCAGGTTTTTTCTTTATGAAGAGCTTGCCACAACACTCGTATTCAGTGTTGCTTTAAGGGCTGAGTCAGTTAGCATTTTTGGGGAAGGGCCTTGCAAGCTCTCTGGGGCTTGTCATTCGCTCCTTCCAGAGGCTCATTTAGGTAGAGTTATTTCATCACATGAATCTCTGGAAGGTTCCCCAGACTGGGGGTGACTGGGTTAACTCCTACCTCATACCTAACATGGGAGGACCCAATGCTGCCCAACCAGCTGATCAGAGATGGCCAGGCTGGACTTTGGGCAGGTAGAGGAATGCGGGTACGCGCGCGCGCACACACACACACACACACACACACACACACAGAACCCTCAGCAATCGGTGTTGGGAGTGTGGGGGGAGGGGGATCTGGCTGTGAATGGTCCCACTGGTAAGGTCCAGGGTGGATGGATTAGGTGGACAGGACCTGCTGGCCCCTCTCCAGCCCCCTAGCTCCATGATCTACCTCGGAAAGCCCTATGTTTCTGCACGAAGACCGGCGTTCCTGAGAAGAGAGCGGGCGTGACCTTTTGACCAAGCACTGTTGTCCCCAAGGAGCAGCCATACACCTGTGTGGGCTCCCCAGTCCCCAAGGCCCCCAGAAGAAACCACAGGACTTCATGGAGGTTCATCAAGTTGGCAGCAAGTTCCGAAGTCTAGAAGGTGCCGAACTCCCTGATTTTGTGTCAAGAAACGTCAGTCCTGTCATTGGACAAAGTGAAGGGAAATCTCCAAGAACCACGGAGCTGTCAACAAGGAATGCGGAGAACACAAGATTCTGTGGTTTGGGGGAGTCTCCGGACACAAGTGTCCTCACCCACAGTCCAGTGTCCCCTGTGCAGCTGTCAGCAGCCGTTTTAACAGCTTAGAGCCTCAGCTGAAGGCCCAACTATACAGGCTTACCCTACGTGAGGAGGTCTGAAGGCTGGGTGCACACACAGTCAGGAGCTCCTGACACTAAGACAGGAAACTACATTCACACAAAGACAGAGGGGACAGCTTTGTCCTACACTCTCACTACAGGACAGTCACCAACGAGACGTGCAGCCAGGCTTTCCACATCCCCTGCTATAGACGGAATTGTGTCCCCCCAAATTCCTATGTTGGAGTCCTGCCCTAACCCCCAGGACCTCACAATGTGACCTTATTTGGACATAAGGTCTTTACTGAGGTAATGGAATGGAAATGAGGTCCTTAGGGTGGGCCCCGATCCTATCTGACAGTGTCTTTACAAAGGGGGGGATGTGGAGGCATACACACGGAGAAGAACGGCGGGCGAAGATAAAGACAGAGACTGGGGGGAACGCCACGGGCGGCGGGCAAATCACCAGGAGGAGACTCACGGAGCAGAGGCTCCCTCGTAGCCTCAGAAAGAACCAGGCCTGCGACACTCGACCTTAGACTCCAGCCTCCAGACGGTGAGAGGACACATTCCGGTGCTCCAGCCACCCAGCGTGGACGTCACCAGGGCAGCCCCAGGACACTATCTAGCTGCAAAGTGGGAAAAGGAATTCTCAGGATCCCGCCCATCTCAGGGGCTGCTGTGAGCGTGACAGATTTGTTTAAGGTTTCCGAGCCACCATGATGGACATGTACGGATCCGTTAGCCAAAGAATTGCTCACACCCCGTGTCGCCCCTCTCTGGAGTCTCTCCGTGGCAGGAACTGGCTTTCCCTCATCGCTACTCCGTATCCCGAAGGGACCCAAAGTAGGAGACCAAGAGTAGAAAGGAGAACCAGATAAATTCTTGTCCTCCACAGGAGGCAAACTTTGGCCCAAGGCCCAAATCTAGTGTGTCATCTGTCTTTGTATGGCCCATGAACAAAGAATGTTTTTATATTTTTACATAGTTGGGGGGGGAGAGAAAAATAAGACTATTCTTATTTTTATCGTGAATATTATATGAAATTCAAATTGCAATGTCCGTAAGTCAGGTTGACCAGAACCATGCCCGTTTGTGTACACCCGGAAACATTCCATCTGACCTTTTACAGAGGGAGTCTGCTGACCCCATTTCCATACCAGCCCTACTTACACAATGGGGCAAAGGGCCAGGCCATGGTCGGCTTGGGGCAAAGGGAAGCGGGCACGTACCCACAGGTGCCTGGTTAAATGCCAGACGCGCTGGCCAAGCCGGCAGGGAGGATGAGAGGAGGCAGGGAGGAGGGAAAGAGGACAGTGGGCGTCATGGCTCGAAACGCAGAAATGGCCCTGAAGACAAATTCCGTCAACTCACAGTGGGTATCTAGAGCTGCTACCCCCGACCTCAGTCAGGGAGGCACCCCCACCCCCAAGAGCAGCTGAGTACCACGAGTCTTGTTGCAAGTGGCCCTCAGACAAAGTGGGACCGCACGGCCTGACTTCACCCCACGTTCTTCATTGTTATGGGAGAAAATCAGTGCACCGGAAGAGAGCCAATTAATAAAACTAAAATAATAATAATAATAATAATAATAATAATAACACTTTGGTAGACTGGCAATGGCTTTTATATTTAATGTTATCAAAACCACACACATAACACCGTTAACTGGAAACCTATTTAGGCGGGGGGGGACGACTACCGCCAAGCGCAAGTGTCTGGAATCTCACCTGATTTAGGTGGTGACATTTTCTCACCCAGACGCAGAGCTGGTTCACGACGTTTCCCATAATTACACAACATTTCGAATTTCACAGAGCCTGTGATTTATAGAAGATGTGCTCTTTCCCCCTCTCTGCTGTGAAACCTGTACTGAATATTAAGCACAAACCGAAAGGGGTTTATTGAGACAGACAACCGGACACCGTGGTGGCTGATGTACGGGTCTCTCCGTTCACGCTCCCGGCCTGGGGCTTCCTACGGGGCACCTCTCGCAGGAGCAGGCCGGTGGCGGCAGGCACTGTGTGCGGCTGGCCGCGTTTCTGGCTGTCCTCCCTCCCTGGAGGGAGGCTTCTGTTTGTCTCTGTGCGTGACAGAGGGACTCGGTGCTCCCTGTCCCCTTTCTGTCTCAGACACAAGGACACCCACACCTGCGGCCGGACGCGGCTTCTCCTCCTCTGGGTTTCTGCCCCTCTGGCTGCAGCTGGTGGGCCCTGTTCTGGAAATCTCCGTGTATGTTATGATCACAGAAACAAACGGCCACCCGTGGGACAAGAGCGGCTTCCGTGGCAATCGAATGGGGCATTTTGCAGACTCCATCAAGGCCAGTCGCTTAAAAACGGGCTGCCAAGTTAGACGGCATTCAACCTTTGAGGAAAATTAAAAAACTGGACACAGACGGCTTCACCAGTGTCTTTGTGCTGTTACCCGATTTTAAGGTGAAAAACACGAGGATGGGCCGTGGTTCATGCCACATGTTGCTCTCAAACTCACATCAGAAGAGACCTCCCTCCACCCAACGGAAGATTCTCGGACATGGCGTTTTACATTTTAAAAAAGCAAAGTTTGGGGGCTCCTGGATGGCTCAGTGGGTTGAGCATCTGACTTTTTGGCTCAGGTCATGATCTCAGGGTCATGGGATCGAGCCCCGGGTCGGGCTCAGGGGGGAATGTCCGCTTGTCCCTCTCCCTCAGCTCCTCCCCACCACCCCTTCTCTCTCAAATGAATAAATAAATAAAATCTTAAAAAAAAAAAAAAAAGGAACGTTATTCCTCTTCCAGGATTTGACTCACTTTTCCAACTAGTGGGGGGTCACTTAAGGACGTCTGCAATCTGACGCGGCTCACAAGCCTGGGCTTCCCCAGTGAGACCGGAAGTTTAAGTCCAGAGTCTGGACAATGAAGCAGAGTGGCCCAAGGGCAGGGACATCCTGGGCTTTTTGATTCTGACCCCGTAACTTTGCCCGTGAATAAAGGGGCGACGGCTCCAGTCAGGGAGGGTGTCTGGGAGCGGCCGCAGGGCAGGAGGCAGCCAGGTAAATGCGGGGTTTCTGTGGGTTCACATTTAGCTCGGGCCTTCACTAGCTCCACGGCCTTGGTTACGTGGCCTTGAGTCCGGGCCTTGGTTTCCCCAAGTGTAAAACCAGGCTCTCCATATCATGCAAGAGTCTACCCAGTTAGACTTCTCTTTTTCTTCTTCGGAACGTGAAAGACCAAATACTCGGTGCCAACTACACAGGAAAAACCGCACAAAACGCGCGGGGAATAAATAAAAGGCTGAGAACGTAACTGCTAACATTTGCAGCAGGGGGCGGTTCCCACCTTAGCACGGGTCAGACCCCTGGAGGCCTCACTAGAACAGACGGCTGGGCTCCCCCCCTCCCCCTTCCCCGGGGGCTGGCCTGAGAGCCTGCTCTTCGCGCTTGCTTCCAGGCGATGGCGATGCTCCTGGTCCCCGAAACACACTTTGAGGACCACTGGTACAATGCATGGCAGCTGATAATGTACTTCCCCACTTGGCCTCTTGGCTGTTTCCCACAAGGATGCTGTGAGGTGGGCAAGCAGGTGTCGCTGTGCCCATTTCCGAGATGAGACAACTGAGACTGGACACTTTCTGCCACGACCTGAGGTCAGGAAGTGGAGAGCCAGGGTCGCCAGGCATGGTGCCAGGGACTGATAGAATAATGGTCAAACACAAAGTGCACAGAGGAAGACAAAGCAGGTTGTGGTAAGACCAGGTATCTCCCAGTGACGGCATAAGATGCCATGGCTTTTAGAGTAGGAGGAAATTAAATATCCTGCCTGCACCGGGCGAAGGGAGTTCAGGTGTGAGTCTTGGGAGAGGGTGCAGAGTCAAGAGTCCCCCAACAAATGCTGGGAAGGCTGAAAATATTTCAGACGACGTGGTGTGTTGAAGGCTCAGACCCTGTGAGCACCGGAACTCGAGTCCAGGCTCCGTCCGAATGCTGTGCTGAATGCCCTGCCTTAGTGGCAGGCAAGGTGGGGCGTCACCGGGCCCCGGGGAGGAGTGCTGGCTGCTTTCTTCCAGAGCCCCACGGCCACCTCCTCCCTCTGAGCGCCCTCCCTGTTGGCTCGCTCCTCGGCCAGGGCCACCAGCCATGTGACCTCTCGGATGCTCCTTCCTGGGGTCAAATCTTCACCCTGGCAACCTGTCACCTTGGCAACAGTTTAAGAAGCAAGAGAAGGAGACACGCAGCTGGAGCCTCGGGGGTCAGCTTTTCCAACCGCTTTCAGTTCCCTTCCACGCCTGACTCATCCCCAACTAAGACCCAGGGAAGCCCCCCTCCCTATTCAGCTTTGTAGAAGGGCTGTTGGGAGGGAGGGGGGAGGCACCGGCCTTGCTATGGGACTGTGGTTTAGAAAACCCAGCCAGAGCGGTGGAACGAAGGGCAGAATATTTACTTTCTAAGAGCAAGAAATGATTCATCATTCATTAATCTGGCTACGTATCACAGACCGCTCCCCGCCCCCTGCCTCAGAGAACAAGCCATACCCGCAAAGCATATACAGAAACTGGGTCAGAAACAGAATCGCTGGGACACACGCTTTCTGAAGCCCAAGACCTGAATAAAGTAACAAGGGGACCATCCTGTATTTTTAAATATTCAGCCAAAATGAATCTGCAGTTTCTAAATCTTTGTTGAGATAAGCACGGTGTTACCCAGAAATGCAAAGCAGTCCCCAACCTCAGGGAACATCCTACTTTTAACCAATATGTAAAATACAATCTGCAAAAAAAAAAAGTTCCGAAAACCCTGCAAACTTGAAAAAGCCACTGGAGTGGTGTGCACCTTGGGAAATGTTTCCACTGATGCCTGCAGGGCTGGGGGACCACCCTCCTCCTGGGTCCCCCCAGCTGCCAGCTACAGGGTCAATGTGTGAAATCGGGTTCTGCTCAGAACACAGCAGGCCAGGTGGTTACTACGGGACCTGAAAGGTGGGTTCTGTCTGCCATCTCTCACTTCCCCACAAAGCCACCTGCCCCTGTACCACCCGTCTCTCCGAATGCTGGCCCTGGATATTTACTTAGGCTTGCCTTCATCATAAGCAACCGAAAGCTAGGCAGGCCAGGGGAACACGACTATAAATTCAGCTCGAGCTTCTGTGGCTGCTGCTGTTCGGTTCGGGGGGCAGCAGGAGGTTAGTATCAACGGGCCACTCTTGTCATCTCACAAGTCCCCACTGGGCCTCTGCTCCTTGTAAAGCACAGAGGGACAGCAAGGGAAGTAAGAAACTCGGGTCCTGCATTCTGGAACTGGAAAGAAGAGAGAGCAGGCACGGAAATTCAAGCCTGGGAATGGAAGACACCAAAGGACAAAATGCTCGTCCGAGCGCAGAAGAGGGTGCGGGGACTCCAGACGGGGAAGGCGCCGGCCAGCAGGTGCCCAGGGGGGAAGCCAGGTGCACGGGCGAAGTCCCTTCGCAGGTGAGCGGCCTGTTGTCTCCGTGCACCCTCACTGCCACACACCTGAACGTTCTCCGACCATCCTCAGAACACCGCCCGCCACACTGATAGCCAACAGTCATTAAGCCAGACCCCACTGCCTGTCTCAGCTCTTGCTGGATGGAGCTGAAATCGCGGCCTTTCTCATTCCCCAGCGAACAGTCGCCACACACTCCCCAGGGCAGTCCTGGGGTCAGCGCCCCAGCCTCCCGTCCGCCAGAGGGATGAATCTCCAGCGCATTCACACGGATCCTCGGGAGAGTCCCAGGCACGGAGGAGCCCAGCGTGACGGTGACCGTGAGCTCAGAAACTCAGCCTGCACTTGCTTTTCCCGGCCTCGTCTCCTGGCTCCCCGCTCCTGCTTCCAGGGATCATCTCCCCGCCCACACCAGCCCCCAAGTCCTTACGTCAGGCTCTGCATTCAGGGGGCAAACCAGAACAGATGGGTTCACAAACGTGAAACTGGCAGCTGACCACCAGGCCTGTTGGCCAAAGCACAGACACACTGGGTGATTCGAACGAGCACGTGCCGTCAGCTCCGGTCAAAGCAGCGGGCTGTGCTACAGTGCCAGAAATGCCCTGGTTAGAAAGCCAAGGAAATATCTTGTCCCATTAATTAGATAAACGGGCGCCTGACTGGCGTCTGACTCTTGATTTCGGCTCAGGTCATGATCCCAGGGTTGTGGGATGGAGCCCCGTGTCCAGCTCCGTGCGGAGCATGGAGCCTGCTTGAGATTCTCTCTCCCTCTCTAGCTGCCCCCCCACCCCGGCGAGCTCACATGTGCTCTCTCCAAAAATAATAATAAAAAGATACATTTACACTCCGCTAAATTGGAAAAAAGCAAGGGTATGCACGCTCCAGCTGACATTTTACGTTAACAATAAATACATGTGCCGTGGCTCAGGTCCAGCCTGAACAAGGCCAAGGCCATCCGCGTCACGACTCCCATGGAGTTCAGACCCTAGGCTGGGCCTGGACCCGGCTCAGGCCCCGCGGTCCCAGGCCACATGTCAACAGGGAGGCCCACCCCCGCCTTCTGAAGGCACGAGGAGCCATGATCTTCAGTCCCTGCATTTAGGGCTTTGCTCAAATATCGCTTCCTCAACCCCTCTCAGGAACTTGGGGGCCTGAAACACCAACTCATTCTCTTTTCGTCTGGGGGCCAGAAATCTGAAACGAGGCTTCAAGTCAAGGTACTGGCCAGGCTGGTTTCTTCTGGAGGCTCTAAGGAGAGAAACCGCTTCCCAGGCTTTTTTGGCCTCTAGTGGCCACCTGTGTTCCTGGCTCGTGGCCCCTCCTCCATCCTCAAAGCCCACCACCCTGATCTCTGTCTCCCTCATCACAAGGCCTTCCCTGAGGTCAGACCCCCTTTGTCTCTCTCTTAAAATGACACCTGTCATACGGTATTACCTTACACTCAGGAGAATCCAGGGTCACCTCTCCTTAAGTGAATCACATCTCCGAAGTTCTTCCTCCGTATAAAGAAAGTTTCACAGGTTCTAGGATTAAGATGGGAGTATCTCGGGGGGGGGGGGGGGTATTATTCAGCCGTCACAAATCCCATCCAAACCAGCACACTTTCACCCCCCAATCCCGCAGCCAACTTCACTTATCACCCCTGACATTCTCTGTGATCCTTTCATTTCCTTTCTCGTCTCCTCGAAGGAAATGCTCTGTGAAGGCAGGGACTTCTCCTGTGCAGCTGGAACCCCGGAACACAGCAGGCGCTCGCTCAGTCGACCCTACAGAAGCCCCCAGAGGAGTCAGCATCCGTGTCTGGAACAAGCCAACGTGCTCCGTCCGTGGGGGCAGGAACCCGCTTGTCTCGCTCACTACTGTGTCCCCAGCCCCAAGCCTGTACCTAGCACACGGTAAGGCGCTCCGTTACCAGCACGTACCTGTCGCCTGCACGTACCTGCCACCTGCAGTTGGATTTTGGAGCAACTCGTCAACTCCCAGGGGGTCCCAGCTGCCCTGCTCTGCCACCAAACCTACCCTCCCACTGCTGCACCTGCTTCCCCTGCCACCTGCCCACCTGAGGCCTGGCTTCCCCGAGCCATTCCAAGGCTCTCCTCCATTCCAAGGCTCTCCCCCGTTTGGCCCTATTCTACCTCCAGCCTCCTTAGTACCCACTGCCAATTCCCTTCACCAACCAGGTCAGCCATCCGACCCCAAAACTCCTGCACACACATCCCGCCTCCTCCTGTAGGGAATGCCTCCTCAGTCCCCTGCCTGCCCATGCAAACATGACCCAGGGTCCAGCTCCTACCCACCTCTCCCCCCAAAGTCTGTGACTTCAGCTCTTGGCAACACGCCCCACCCCTATTCAGAGGCGGGCACTTCCAGGCTGGGAGCCCAGGTGAGCTCCTCCGGGTTCCCTGGGGGTGAGTTTCTGATGAGCACTTGTGCTCTCTGCTCTCCGGAGATGATGCTACATTTCTCCAGTGTCCTCCAGCTCCCGGGCCTTCCATCAGGCAGATGGCAGGTCAGGCCCCCACTCTGCGTTTACGAGCTATGCCGCAAGATGGGCTGTGAGCCCTGCAGCACTCTGCCCGACGGCCAGCCCCACCTCAGTGCCGACAGCAGCCAGCCCCGCGCCCGCACCAGGCACGGAATAAAACTGGGGAAGCCGCCCGTGTGTCCCCAAGAGCCAGCCAGCCCAGAGCCGGCGATGCCCCTCCTCACCCGGGAGAGACCCAGAATGAGGACTGCAAAGAACAGCTGGGGCTGAGGGGGGCAGTGGCTCTCCAGAGAAAATACAGGACACCCAGTTAAATTTGAATTTCAAATGCAGGACAAATAATTGTATTAGCGTAAACATGCCCCCAGTAGTCAAATATACCTGGATGTCGTGCATGTTTATTTGCCAACCCAGCATCCGTACGGGGGTGGGGGCACTACAAGGGTGGTCACCCCAGGCTGTGCCTCACCTCCGGGGAGAGTGGGGGGGGTGCTCCCAGGAAGGAGGAGGGGCGAACAGCCACCAAGCCCGCTGTGGTCCACTCCTTCCGGACCTCACTAACAAAGACAGTAACTTCCCACTAAAGAACTTAAAAGTAATAATAATAAAACAATTCTTGCTGGCTAGAGAAAAGGGTTGTTTCGGTAATATTTTTCCATCCCCGCATAATCTTCGAGAACTCACAAACAAAGCAGCCACTCTCCAACAACAAAGATCGCCATGGAAACAGATCACCTCCATCCCGAAACTCATGACTTCACCTCACATTCCACCAGAAACCAACTACGGACTGTGACCAGAAGAATCCCTGTGCAAACAAACACAAGCTAACTACCACTGAATGGCAGGAAACGGAGCCGCTTTTTCTAATTTTAACTTTCTCTAGGAATGCACTTGTGCTAAACACGCAGGGCACAGTCTCCCCGACCCACGTTCCATCCGCAGGGCGATCACCTCCAGAGCAAAATGCAGACGGAGAGCGGCTGGCGGGCGGGGCGCGCCCCGAGCCCCAGGCCCAGGGCTGACTCTCGGATTTCTCCCAAATGACAGAGGCTGACACCAGCTCCTTGAACAGAAAAGTACTCCCAGGCCAGGGGGGGGCCCACAGGAGACCCAGCGGACAGACTCGCCGCAGACGCACAGCGTCAAATAATTACGGTAAGCAGGAGCCTAATTTCACGGGGACAGCCAAGGCCGCCCAAAGACTGGATGTCGTCGGGCCAGAACCCTTGAAAGTAATTCTGCAAATGACCCCCTGCAACAGGATTCGGCATGGGACTTAATGGGACCGTGAAAGTCTGCGTGGCCAGGTGACAAACGAGGAAGCTTGCAACAGTCCAAGCCAAGAAAGGCCTGTTTTCCAGAAAATTCAAAAAACTTCCTGCAATTCAATAAGGAAAAGGAATTAAAAACCATGAAAAGGCCCTTTACCTTGGAAGCACCGGGAGAGCTGATAAACATTAGTTTATGGTGATCCGTCCAGAAGAAATCATAAATTAAAACAAATCAGATACCTTCTCCCTTCCATCAGACCTCCACCCAAAATGAGAAGTCTGACCACAGGGAGCGGTGGTGGGCATGCGGAACAACCCGAATGACCCGAGCACTGTCTGTGGGACTCCCCGAGACAGGCTCCCCGAGACCGGCGTCTGCGTGCAGGCGGTGACAGCAAGGGCTAGGAACACGCTCTGGCCCCCGAGAGCAGAGGGAGCAGAGGGAGGTAAGAGCGTACGGTGGAAAACCAAACTGCAGTAAGTCAGTAAGCTACAGCCCTACCCCATCCACACGGGGGAAAACCAGGGACACCACGTGCAGCCAAAAAGGAACTCTCAGAGGATTACGCATCAGGTACCCCGTGCTGCGTAACAAGACGGCCACACACACCACAGTTCCTTCACGGCTTCTGTAGGTCGGGGATCCGGATGTGGCTTAGCTGGGTCCTCTACTTCAGGCTACAGTCCAGACCTGAGCCAGGCCTGGCTTCATCCGAAGGCGCTCGGACTTACTGGCAGCCCTCAGTCCCTTGCTGGCTCTCGGACCACAGGCCTCAGGTCGTTGCCAGGGGGGACTCTGTACGGCATCTCGCCTGATTGAAGCAAGTAAGGGACAGAGTCTGTCATCAAGAAGGAAGTTATCATCCTATGTAACCTAACCATGCAGGGACGTCCATCACTGGACAAACTCTATCAGAAGTGGGATGCCAGGCTAGCCACAGCAGGGGGAGGGATTATGCAAGGGTGTGAATACCAGGTGCGGACCACTGGGGACCGCAACAGGGCTGGGCAGCCACAGACAGAAAGTGCATGCTTCCATGTACACGGACGTTGCAAACGTGAAAAACAATGGACAATGCTTAAGGACCCCACGTTTATTGGCTGTGTGGAGAAACTATAAATAGCAGGGGAAAACCACCAAGTTCAAGTTAGGGGCTACTTAAATGCTTAGGCCAGAAACGCTAGTCTGGAAAACGCACACTGGGGGCGGGGTGAGAGGACATGGGCATGGAGGGGGGCAGGAGTTCAAAGGTGAAGTTCTACTTCTCGGCCCAGGTAGTGGCTACAAGTCTCTACAGGCGTTTGTTGTTCTCCTGATTTTTCTGTTCATCCCCCAAAGTGTTCTTTGTATCTACTCAAGTTTTAGGGACCCCAGGGCTGGCCTTCTGGCACCTCGTGGAACAGTGAGGACAGGCACCCGGCACACTGCAGCCACCTCCCGTTCACCCTGCCCCACAAACAAAACAGACCAGCTTCCACCCAGAAACAGGGCCCACCTGAAATCCTCTCTCCTAGCAAACCAAGTTCAAAGGCCTCCAAGCTTTACCTGGAAGCCTTCTCCTCCAGGGCTGGATTATGACTCAGAATTCGCCCCACCTCTTCCCCGACTCCCTTCCCTGCAGTTAAAGGTGGGGTCAGAGGTCCTGCAGAGTTCATTCCTCCTTCATCAGGCCAGGGGCTCCCCTCCAGGGCCCAAAGTGCCCTGTGCCCATGGTGATGGTGGTGGTGGCAGTGAGTGTTACCTCTTGAGACAACCGAAAGCAAGAATCATCCACGGCTGCAAGCTGGGAGTCACCCAGACCACATCCTGTTTGGCTGAAGCATTGATTCAATCATGCCAATATTGCCGAACAAAAGAACTTTCTACACAGGCTTACAGAAGAGGGACGTGATGTCTGTGGCACGGAACCAGCCCAGCCAGCTCGGCCTCCGAGGTTTCCGGGGGGGCGCAAGGACAGAGCATCTGGGCCCTGAGAGGGAAGACAGTGCCTGGGACCTTGCATTTTGCCCGGCCCTGCACACTCTGGTCATAGCAGGCTCCCAAAGAGTTGTTGAGTCAATGAGTGAACGAAGCTCCTCTCCAGATGGCATGAGGAAATGCACACTATGAATGGATCATCGGAGGGGGCCGAAACTGCTGGCAGCAGAGCAAACCCTCCCCGCACCTCCCCCGCCACTCCCCCTCCCCCACCAGGCCGGTGGTGGCAGCAGCCACCCTGCTCTCCGGACTCCTGTCCCACAGCCAGGCAACGTCTTGAAAGGGAGGAAGGAACACAAAGGAATAAAGAACTCTGGGAGTCCAGCCCCCTAAAGACCAGGCCTTCCCTGGGAAAATCTTCCACAAACCACACAGCCTGTTCCTACTAGAGAAGGGACCAGAAAATGTGTTTTCTCCAACGTACCTTAAGCACGTGAGGAATCTGGACGAGGTTCCTCCACGACCGTATGGGGAAAGCTGTGGTTTTTAACTGAAATGTGCCGTGAGTCTAGGCTGGGGACAGAGAGACACACACCCGGGTTTGAGAAGCAAAGGGAGGCCAGGGAAACCTTCTGGAGAGCCTGGCCGGCCATGAGGGGGGTCCCTGGTGCAATCAGGACCCTAAAAAAGGGGCTCTCCTGGCTCTGGGTCACCTCACGTGAGCCCTTGGGGCCCCAGAGCTCATCCTTGAGAAGGGTGGACACCAGGGGCTCACAGGTGGCTGGCGCTCCTCCAGCGCAGGGCCCATACGTAAGCTCTGGTTCGATGCACGTGAGTGTGAACACATCGGCCAGGAACCCGTGGGCTGGGAAACGCCACCTGTCCCACCTGAGTGCTGACTTGGGACTGCCCAGGGTTCAGGACCCGGTTCCCAGCCTCGCCTGCCCGCAGGGCCTCGAGCAGGCAGGAGAACCACCCTCCTCTCTGAAAAGGGGCAAAAAGGGTGTCCACCTCGCACAGCTGTTGTGGGGAGTGAATCGTAGGTGTGGAGCACCTTGAACAACGCCAAGTCCACGGTCAGAGCCACCTCCAAGCTCACAGGACAGAACCCCACAGGTGCACACACACCCCTACAGGCCACCTCGGACGCTCCCTACCTGCCGCCTCCCCGTCTCTTTCTAGCAGAATCTCCTCCCTTTACTCAGGCTCAGGCTTATCTCCCAATTCAGCCTTCCAACAACATTTCTGACAAGTTGGGAAGCATGAGTCCTCTCCTCCCAGAGGGCACCACCACCACCAGCCCAGATCGCAGAGGCTCGGCCACCTACCCCAGACCTCCTGTGCCCAAATCTGCATTTTAAGAAGATCCCAGGTGATTTCTGAGCACAGAGATCTGAGAAGCGCTGGGCTGGGGGATGGCAGGTGCAGCCGGAGACCAGTGTTTGT
Organism: Ursus maritimus; assembly: GCF_017311325.1. Taxonomy (NCBI): domain Eukaryota; kingdom Metazoa; phylum Chordata; class Mammalia; order Carnivora; family Ursidae; genus Ursus; species Ursus maritimus. The sequence goes on from NW_024423343.1 coordinate 5,778,846, forward strand.
CCACACGCCTTCCTCACGTCGGGTCCTGTAAGAAAGCCTTCTCGCCTGAGATTCCGAACCCGGGGCCTGCGAGTGTGTGCCTGCTTGCCCTTGGTGGCTTTCCCAGTGCTGGGCGTGTAACAGTGCTCGATCCCTGTGCCCCGACTCACTGCATAAACCGGAAACATCTAGAGGAACAGAGGCCTCAAAAGCAGCCGTGTGTATTGTGTACACACTTTAACCGGCTGTCTTCGGACAAGACGATCTCATTCTGTTGTCCATGCATCAACCTCGCGTTGCTAACAGGATTAGCGGGGCCCCTGGGCCGCCACCCCAACACCTGCTGCCTCGCTCTGAAGCCCAACATTCTGGACTCTGAATGTCAGAGCAGCTTATAAATGGGCCCATTGTCTCGGCTGCTCTGTTCCCTTTCTCAAGTTCACCTGGCAAAAAGATGATCCGTGTTTGCATTTGGAAGCCAGCTCCCTCACTGGCCAGGAAGGCGGCTCACCTCCAAATGCCTGGTCCAGGAGAGAACAAAGAACGTGCTGACAGAAAGAGTCGGGCCACGGCCTGACCCGGAGTGGACCGGGCCCACTGCACCTGGCTTTGTAGAAAAGGGCTGTTTCTGGCCAGGGCATCGGGGCCCTGGGCTCCTCCTGGCAGGGGGCGCCTGGTGGTGCTGGCCAGCATTGGCAGGCCACCCGCACCCCACCACCAGGTGCGGTGGAGCCTCGTAACGCAGACACGCCTGCCGAGGGCCAGCCCGGCCGAGAGCCACGCCGAGGAACCCCACTGCCCACTCACTTCCCTGCCACTCTTTTGTCTATTCCTAAAGACAAACTTTCTTTTAGAACAGATGCAGGTTTATAGAAAAGCTGTGAAGACAAAGCAGGGAGTTGCCATATACTCCTGATCCCAGCTTCCCTATTACTAACCTCTCACATTGGGATGACACATGTGTCCAGATGAATGGACGCAGGCGCGTTATAATTCACTAAAGTGCAATCTTTATCCAGATTTCCTTGGTTCTCCCCTGACCCCCCCCCCCCACCGCCCCAGCTGTCCTTCTTCGGTTCCAGGATCCCATCACGGACACCACGTGACATTTAGTCTGGTCTTCCGAGGCTCCCTGTGGCTGTGACAGTTCAATTCCTGCCCCACACCCCCAGCCTTCACCTGTTCAGGCCTCGAACCCTGCAAAGCGCAAGGCAGCTGCTGGCTGGGCCGCGCTCAGCCTGCTCCCAGGGGCAAGGCCAAGATGTGTGCCAGGCGCATGTCACACACGCCTGTAATCAGGGTAAGTTTTATGATTATCCCCATTACAAATCGCCACGTGTCCCAGCCGGGCAGGCCTGCCGTGGTTTGAGATGAACTGTATCCCCCTCCAGTGTGGGCTCAACTGTCTGGCTCGGATCCACCTAATTCTCTCCCTCCTCCCACTCTTCGGCCAAAAAGCACCCAACACCACCCAGTGAACACGGGAACGCCATGGGGAGGGAGGAAGTAGCAAGAAGCCCAAAACTGTGCCCAGCAATGATTCCCTTGTTTATTTCTGAGCTAGGGAAACCTGTCCATGCCAGCAACGGCAGGAGCCCCCGGTCTCCCCGAGCACCGAAAGGGCAAGCCCATCACGAAGGGCAGGAGCCTCAAGGCCGAGACAGGCTGAAGCTTCCAGAAGCTCCCACCTCAAAGTCGTGACTCAGGATTGCTGTAAGCCCAGAGCCCTATGTCCACAGGGTGAGGCACCCCACCCACTCCGCCCAGTGCGGTATCTTGCGGGGAGCATGTGGGGTCAAGTTCGACACGCTCAAGGATCTCTGAACGAGTTTTTCCGCAGCTGGCGAGCAGCTGACCCACAATAAAGGAAAACATTCCTTCTCAGGGGTTCAAGAGAAGCTTCCCAACCAACCTGTCAAGCTAGACCCAGGAAAGCTCTTCGCAAGGCGCTCACATTCCATGTGGGAGGTGCTAACTGCAGGGCCCCCAAATACAGGCTTCAGGGAAGGGAGCAGGGCTCAGGGAAGTGAGAGAAAGCATTCACCGTCTGTTCCAGAGAGCCTGAAACGTGTATTTCTTTCCCCAAGGCTGGAAAGGCTTCTAGACTGGTGTCTGCCCCATGAAGGGGGGTCGATAAGGCTCCGCTGGCTTGATTTCGGAATAGAGGGAGCACTGCACTGTCTCTGCTGAGTGAGGGTGTCTATCTAGCTGGGGGCGCTTGCTGAAATTGCAAGGAGGACTGGCCGGCGTGCGCGAGAGTGGGTGCCCTCCTGCTACGGTCAACGCGGGGGGGCGGGAAGAGGTCCCACCAACCACGTCCCCGGGAAGACAGCATTCCACCGCACGCCCGGATGGCGATGTCACCGACCACGTGCAGGGGACGTCAGTGTGGCCAGCCAGCGCTGCTGCCACCACTGCTGAGTGAAAAAGCAGGCGTGCAGGACTGAGCGTGAATGACCCCATTTCTCAAACAACGTCCAAGTGCTATTTATCTCGCAGTGATGGAGCTACAGGCCGTCAGATGACTTTTAATTTCTCCTATAGCCTGCATTTTCTGAGTCTACGACAAGCATGGATCGCTCATACACAGACCAGACAATGAAGGGCCAGCCTTCACAGGCACTGGGCAGCTTCGAGTCTCAGGTTCCAGGTCCCCAGGGCCATGTGGGTGTTTTAGATGTTATTTCTCACAGTGGACTTCCACTGTATGGGTTCTTTAAACAACCTGCAAGGGGAGAGGTGGCTTTCTGGGAGTAATGCCGGGAGAGGGCATGTTCCCTGTTTTCAAGACGAAACTCCTTCTTCTAAATGGTCTTTTCAGAAATAAGCTTCCCAGGCAACTGTGCAATGGAGAAAACCCCGGACACCTAGAACAACTCACTAGAGCCTTCATTTTCACCCCAAGCCGTGTTTGTACCTATATAGTAAAGAGAAAGGCTTGTCGAAAAGACTTTATGGAAAATCAAAGTACATAAATGCCATTTAGAAGGAACAGACTTGGCCACAGGCGTGAAAAGACACACCCCGATAATCACTGAATGCAAATCAAAACCACAAGGAAGTTATCGTCTCACCTGCGTTAGGGTGGCTACTATCAAACGGACAGAACACAGCAGGTGTTGGGGACCCTGCAGAGCCGGAACCCTCGTGCCTTGTAGCTGGGAATGTACAAAGGTGCAACCTTTGTGCAAAGAGCTTGGCAGTGCTTCGAAAAATTAAACACCACCAATATGACCCAGCGATCCCACCTCTGGGTATATATACCCCAAAATAATTGAAAGCAGGGACTCAGAAGATACTCACACACTCACATTCATAGCAGCGTTATTCACAACAGCCAAGAAGTCCAACCTGAATGTCTGTGCGTAGATGAATGCATAAAGAACACGGGGTCTAGCCTCACAATGGAACATGATCCTGGAGGTCCTGTCACGCTCTACCACGGACGCACGTCGAGAACATTATGCCGAGTCAAAGAAGCCAGTCACAGGAGGACAAACACTGCACGATTCCACCCGTACAGCGATCTAAAACGGTCACGTTTATGATAGAGCCAGAAAGCAGGACGGTGGTTACCAGGGGCTGAGGGGAGGGAGGATTGGGGAGATGTGGTTTGATGGGTAAGTTTCGGTTTTGCAAGACTAAAAAAGTTGTGGGACGTTGCACAGCGATGTGCATACACTTTACACTATGGAACTGTGCACTTTGAAAAACCATCAAGATGGCAAATTGCATATTATGTGTTTTTTTACAATTAAAAGTAAGTAAAATTTTTAGGGGCACCTGGGTGGCACAGCAGTTAAGCGTCTGCCTTCGGCTCAGGGCGTGATCCCGGCGTTACGGGATCGAGCCCCACATCAGGCTCCTCTGCTGTGAGCCTGCTTCTTCCTCTCCCACTCCCCCTGCTTGTGTTCCCTCTCTCGCTGGCTGTCTCTCTCTCTGTTGAATAAATAAATAAAATCTTTAAAAAAAAAAAATAAGTAAAATTTTTAAAAAGAGACGGAGGTCACAGGGGAGCCCGGGTGGCTCAGCTCGTGAAGCGTCTGCCTTCGGCTCAGGTCACGATCTTGGGGTCCTGGGACCGAACCCTGTCACGGTCTCCCAGCTCCTCGCGGAGTCTGCCTGTCCTTCTCCCTCTGCCCCTCCCCCATCTCACGCTATCTCTCAAATATATAAACAAAATTTTTTTAAAAAAGAGAGGGAAGTCATATACACAGTAGCCTACTTTGTTTGCTCAGGTTGTTTCTGATCAAATGTGTGTCTGGCAGGACCTGCAGCAACACATACACTCCTTCCGAGTCCTGCCTGGTCCCCACAAGACAGGTCCGCAGCAGTTAAAAAAAACACAAAACCTCCACTCCAATTGTCTGTGTGGCAAAAAGTGACCCTGCTCCCTCAAAGCTAATAAACAAAAAGGTCAACGCTCCCTACATGCCCCTTGGGAACACACAGACACAGAAACCCGAACGGTAACGGTCCGCAGAATCCACTGTGGCCCAATGGAATCAGCCTGAGAAGTCAAGGTCAGTCAAGGTCACTTGACCAAGGAGAGTGGTCTAGACCCTTGGAGACAGCCCGCTCCAGTGGGAGAAGAGAGACGGACTTTCACCCTCTCTGTGTCTGTAATACTTGGACTGTTGCAAAAGCACTTGTTACTCTTACACTAGGGATGTAGGTACACCAAGAGCTTAGAAAATACATCACCTTGGGAACGATAACCAAGACGCGTATTCCAATGGGGTGGGAAGGTCACTCTAACCTGGTGCTTTTCCGTCTTGGCTGGGCAGAGTCACCTTAAGATGCTTGTAAAATTAGAGATGCAGAGGCCTCAGCCCCAGGCCAACTGACTCTCTAAGGGAGGGACTGTGCGATAGTTTTAACCCTCACAGGTGATACTCTAAACGTGCTGAGGTTTAGAGATGCACCAAGACCTCCCTTACGGTCACAAGAGAAGTAAGGACGCTGCCTGTGCCGGGTCTCGGTACTGCTGCTGGAGACTGCAGGGTTCTGCCGGAGCAGCCAGAACTGAGACACCAGACGCCGAGGCTCACTGTGTGTGTGTGTGTGTGTGTGTGTGAGAGAGAGAGAGAGAGAGAGAGACAGGCAGACAGACAGATGGACAGACAGATGGGGGCAGGGGAGAATGCGGAGTTCTACCTGGAGCAGCCAGAACTGAGACAGCAGGACACCGAGGGTCACTGTGTGTATGTGACAGACATACAGATGCAGCAGGGAAGGGGGGACACTTAGCCTTAAGGCCTTGGGAGGAGAGTCCCCCCCAGGCAGGAGGCAGCAAAAGCAAAGATCAGAGGTACAAGCACACATCACTTCGGGGACCAGGGTGGCATCTTCAGGGCTGGCCTGGGGATGTAGGGAGGAGCAGGCTAGAGATAAAGTTGCTCAAAGGCCAGGCTGCCAGTCCCTGTAGGCAGGCCACACCGGCAAGTTTAGGCTTACTCTGCAAAGCCAGGAAGGCCTCAGAAGTCTGCAGGCCACAGCGTGTTTTCGGTTCTTGGCAAAGAGCAGAGGCCACGGGCGAACCGTGTCTAGCACGCCGAAGGCACCGGTGTGCGTAAAAGAATCAATGAATGAATGGGTGGTAAGAACAAGGGGGGAAGAGGCCAGGGTCACAGAGGCACGCCACTCACGGCTGACGTCAGCACACACGGGACGTGACATGACTGTGGAGTCCCACACAAACCCACCAGTCCACATTCCACCCAACATCCCAATACAGAGAAGGAGGGCTCTGAGCACTGGGGTGGGCACGGGGTCCCCGACCCTCGCCATACCCCACAGTCACCCCCGGATGAAAGCATTAAACATACACAATGAAAAGCATATGCACACGAGCCTGCAAACCCCCCAATTAGATATCCCCATGCAACAAAAACTGGGTAATGCCAGACGCAAAAACACACGCGTCAGACTTCTCAGTGAAAACTGGGCCATGGGAAGAGGAGGGATGGAGGACGGGAGCCTGGCCAGGAGTCTCACGTGGCCCGGGGAGCACAGACCAGGAGCACCAACCCCGCACACGCTCCTGACACTTGTCAGGGGACTCCCGCGGGCACGCTCTCCGTCACTAACCCCAAGTCAAGAAGGAGCTCACCAAGAGGGCCGAGAAGCAAACTCTTCAGATCAGGTGGCGACAAAACCAATGGTAGCACCATTACACCAAAGACGAACAGTCCAGAAAGGGGGCTTTCAGCCACTGAAAAGAATCGCTTACACACAGCATGAAATCCAGCTCAAACAAGGCGACCCACAGAGGGGGACAGCGGAGCATCAGAAAACAGGACCAGAAACGTTGAACACACACCAAAGAGGATTTTTCCACTGACAAAACTGTAAATTGACAAAAAGATCTGACTGTCACGCTGAAGACACGGTCAGCGGTAATCCGCCGAGAAGGACGTTCCCCGCAGTCATGTGGGGGAACGTGAGCCCGGTTCCCGAAATCCGATAGTCCCACAGATGGAACATATGGCGCCCAACACAAAACACAACATCACCGATGAGCTTAATTTAATCGACCTACATCAAACTTCCTGTCCTGGAGAAAATGCGATTGCCGAGCGAGTATCCAAGGAATACGCAAAAACACTGGAAGCTTTCCTGAAGCCTTTATGAAGCCCCAGGGTAGTCATACCAGAAGTTAACTAGAAAATAAGGGGAAGAAAGACGGAAAAACAGAAAAGGAAAAACACTACACACTTGAAAAAATTAACTCCTGGGTTAAAGAGGATATTAAAATCGGAGCTAGGGAGTCCTCAGAGAGAGCAAGAATAGCTCAGGGTCCTGCTGGCTCCAGGCAGTCATCAAGTGAAGATTTTTGGGGGGCCCCGCTACGAAAACACAACTGTAACCATGCATCCCCATCGGGGTTATAGTGGTGCTGCCCCTTCCCTTTATGCCGTTTGGGTTCCAACATTCTGGAACCTTCCATCAGTCATCAGCTTTACCACAAAGCTAACCTGAGTTCCAGACCTTCTGGGTGACTACAGCCCAGCAAAGGGCTGGGGTCCCCACCTGCCATTCATTCCATCAGCCGTGGCCCGGTTATGAAGGACCAGGTGGCCCTGGGCATGGCCACCCTCCCCTGATGGAGGGAAGGCCCAGTGGGGCTTCTCCACGGGCGGCAGGAAAAGCAGAGGGGCTTCTCATACTGTACCAATTCCTAGTCCAGTAGATAGCGGCTAAGGAGAAAGGCACCGCAAAATGGGAGATACTTGAAGACAAACTTCTTAGGTATGAAGACTTCTCTCTGGGGGTGCCTCGGTGGCCCAGTCGTTAAGCGTTAAGCATCTGCCTTCAGCTCAGGGCGTGATCCCGGCGTTATGGGATCGAGCCCCACGTCAGGCTCCTCTGCTGGGAGCCTGCTTCTTCCTCTCCCACTCCCCCTGCTTGTGTTCCCTCTCTGGCTGGCTGTCTCTATCTCTGTCAAATAAATAAATAAATCTAAAAAAAAAAAAAAAAAAAAAAAAAGACTTCTCTGTGAACATCTACCGCTCAGGGTCGTGCGGATCCGTGACTCCAGGTAATCTCAAGCAAGAGCGCTCTACGGTGCCTGACGTGGTGTACATCTCGACAAATGACAGCTTGGATGGAAACAAGAGGGACGTGGTCACACGGCCACAAGTCACGTGAGAAGGCTCACGTGTGCTTGTGTGAGGGCGCAGGGGGGAGAGAGGACGAACACTCTCTCCTGCCCAGCTCCCCACCCTCTCAGCATTAGGGTCTCCTCCCCCACCACCCCCCATCCTCAAGCCCTGGCTCCTGCTGGTGGACTGGAATCCTCCAGACGGCTCACGTGGCCATCACCTGCCCATTCCCATCTCACATGAGACCTCACCTTGCCCGCCAGCTCACCGCACTGCCCCCCACACTGCTCCCTGGTCTGGTTCTGGTTAGCACCTCATTCGCCCTGGGGTTTCCCTGCCCTGGGGGAGACTGGGAGCCCAGGGTGGGGCTGAGCGGTGTAGCAGTTGACAGCCTGGACTCAAACCTGGCTTCTGCACACACAGCTCAGACGAGTCCCCTACCCTCCTGGTGCGTTAGTTTTCCCCCATTCCACAAAGACCCTAAGAGTCCGTCCCCGCACCGGTTGTAAGGACAAAGCCAGGGAATGCACACAGCAAATGTCAGTGACGTCCTAACTACCACTATTAGTCATTACTACTATTATAAGCATCACGTATCTGCGTTCTGCAAGAACGCCCAGGAAAAATCCGAAGAGGAGAAAGACTACAGAAACACGATCTGTGAGCAAAGTGGCATTCCATAGTTTTTTAATACTTCTATTATCGAGTATAATGTTCACTTAATTAAAGAGGATGTTTATACTTTCTCTGCCAGACAGACGACATTCACATTAATTTGACACCACGACTATCTGCCGTCGACGAACACGACTTTCCTTCCCAAGTTTCTCAGGGTCCTTACAGTTCAAAGCAAGACCCGGGGGTCAAGGACGCAGAAGCCCCCCAATGTGGGAAGCGAAATGGAAAATGAGACTCTCGTCAAACTGAGTCAGCCCCACTGCGGTGCTGACCCGAGACACGTGCTCAAGAGCAAATGCCATTCGGGGACACGTCTGGGATGGAGTCATTCTCGGTGATCTTAGCCCTTCTGCACCGACGGTCTACATACCCACAGCCCACTGCTGCACGCGCAAGCCCCACGTTCACGGTCAAGTGTTGGGTACACAGCCCCGTCCCTTAGCACCCAGGTGTCAGTGCCACATGAGACTCAGTACTCCCTGGTATTCCAGGTATGCACTGGGTCTGTGGACACATTCATGAGCCTCTTGGCTTCAGTGTCATCAGGGGTAGGATGGGAACGATGCCACTTGGCCCCTGGGTTTCCGCAAGGGTCGGCCAGGCGAGAGGCCCCAGGGCACTGGCTGCCTGCAGGGGCCAACGGTATTAGCTACCACCTCTGCGTCTCCTCTGCTCTCCCCAAACATTTTAAATGTACACATGACTTTGTTTCATTGAAGACAATGGGGGGGAGGGGCGGATGGGTGGCGACCACCCCAATCCTCGCCCGCCACGTTTCACATCCAAACAGCTATGATTTCTGTGCACTCCCTTCCGGGCCTGTCTGCAGGCTCCACGGAGCTGTCTGTCTGCAATTCCCAGCAGTAAAACCTAAAGGCAAAGGACACCGCAAACAGCCTGACACACGCAAAGTCACACTCGCTCAGGTTTTTCCCGTAGTGCCTAATCTACAGTCCTCCGAGAAGCCATAGATCGGCATTTTGGCCTGCACGCCTCGTTCACCTGTTACTCCCGGCCTCCAACACCGCACTCCCCTCGGGGGTCACTGCCACTGTCTCTATCCTCCTGCTCATCGGAATAACCCGGCTCCTTCCCAGAAAAATCATCAGGCTCCCAATTCAGCAAGCAGCCAATTTCTCAACAATTCCACTAATGACAAAAAAGCAGTGTTTATGACATCATGTTCCAGCTCCTAGATATGTTCTTTTAACCTTGAAAAAGTCATGGTTTTACTCTGAGCCTGCTGAGGACAGCTGGTTGTCCCCCCGAGGCAGAAGGCAGCACGGAAGGTCCTCCCCAGGAAGAACCGGGATTAGCCGGGTCAACGTGGGTGAAACACAGAAATCCGCTGGATGGCCAGCAAAGCCTCCACCTCCCAGCGGCTCAGGCTCCTATGGCCCGAGAAGGGGGCTGTCGGGTGGGGAAGGATGGCCCAGCCTGGTGGGTTTCAGAACCTGACAAGGAAAGCCGGGGATCGGCTGTGTGCCATGGCCTGGGGGCACAGATCAGGGACAGCCGACCCAGAGAGGTGCTCCAATCTATCTCTCGGGGGTCCCTCCAGTGTTGCTTTCACGGGAAAACCTCCCCTTCTTTCTCAGTACCTTTTCCTTTCTGGAATATAAAAATGCCGTGGCTCTCTTAATCATCTGACTGCGGGCTTAGTTTCCGGTGTCATTTTGTTAACAAAGGTAACTCTCAACACTGTGCAGAGCGGCCATTCAACCAGATGATTTTATGCGACTCTCTTAGTAAGCTGGGAGGGAGACGCAGCAGGTGGGTCACAGGGTGGGGTTACAGGACCGCCCCCCCCCCCGGGGAGGGGTGGTAGGAGAGATAAAGGGTGTGAGGAGGTGTCCAGGCTGAGGAATGGGGTGTCAGGGCACCTCCCCGGTCCCTTTCAAGTCATGCTTATACGTTTAATCAAGTTCTTCCAGAGCCTGAAAGTTCAAAGCTGAATGAAGCCCAGAAGGACTGTTCCATCCAGCCACCTGCCGCTCGCATCCCCTGACAGGTGCTTCCAGAAAGCTGTCACTCCTTTGGTTCCTGGCACTGACCCAACCACCCACTGCTCTGCAAGCCCCCTGCAGGTGCCCGACCAATTCTTTCATCTCTCACTTAGTGGGGCTCCTGTAGGAAGCCTGTCTTGACTCCCCAGTACACCTCGTGAACCCTGACCTCTCCTTGTGGGTACTGGTGGCCACCTGCCTGGAAAGAGGCCTTCCCCAGTGGTTTCGCCATCTCCCGCCTGGAACCCAGTGGGATCAGAGTGAGCGAAGGAATGAAGGCTTGTGAGTCCAACAGCTCATGAGGAGGAGAAGAGGGCCAGGGAGAGCGTCCCAGAGAGTTACAGAAGACTCAGCTCTCAGACCCAACCTAGGGGCTCCCTGCTCCCCGAAACAAACACCCAGAGCGAATGAACAGCCCTCCGGCCTTCCCGGCAGCCCCCAAAGTGCTGCCTCACGTCACAGTAGGTGAGCAGTGACTCATGGACACGGCAGTGCCAAGACCAGAGGCGGCAGCCAAGCCACGCTCAGGAGGTGGCCAAAATATATTCCACCCATAATTTAGTTTTCCTCTCTTGCCAGAATGAAGAAGTCCTGTGACACCAGACCGCAGTTAGAAATCAAAATGATGGCTTCACTGTCCGGGGAAGGGATTAAGCACTTTCTCCTCTTAATGAACCTGGAAGTTGTAAACCAAGTCTGGGGCGCTGCCCTGCGTCAGATCCAACTGCAGTCCCCCTCACCAGAGCGGGGACGCAACCCCGGGGGTGTGGACGGTGACAGTTCGTGCAGCGGACCGAAGGGAAATCATCAGCCATTCACTTCTAGGAGGGAGGGGACCCTGAGGACCTAAGGACAGAAATACTTGCTATGTTCTAAGACACACGCCTTCCCCATATGTTGATGTTTTTGAAACTGGCGTGTAAGTAGGGGCGCCTGGGTGGCTCAGTGGGTTAAGCGTCTGCCTTCGGCTCAGGTCATGATCCTGGGGTCCTGGGATCGAGCCCTGCATCAGGCTCCCTGCTCCGCAGGAAGCCTGCTTCTCCCTCTCCTTCTGCAGCTCCCCTGCTTATGCACAAGTTATCTCTCTGTCAAATAAATAAAATCTTCAAAAAAAACAACAGCAACAAAAAAAAACTGGAGCGTAAGGGCACATCCTAAAATTGAGCTGTGCTTTCCCAGCCGCATCCCAAAAGTTCACGGTGCAGGGCATGAGCTTTTGGACAGCCAGGAATCAATCCCAGCAAATGGGGTACAGGCATTTCTAAGCCTGGTCTTAAAGTTCACCCAGCTGTATGCAACAGTCGTAGAGACCCTTCCCAAGGTGCCTTTGGAGACGCCTTTTCCGAGGAGCGACCACACATTCATCCAACTATTAATATAATTAGAAGTTCTTTGTATCAAGATGTTCACTGCAGCACTCTTTATAATTTCAAAATGACTGGAAACTGTCTATGAATACAAATTTGTTAAATAGGGTGCATCCGGGTACCATCTAACAGTCATTCGAGGATCCGAATCTATGTTTATTAATGTGAAAATATGTCCACAACAATTTTAGATAAAAAGCATTTTTTAAAAAGTGCAGCATTCATTCGAAAGATCCGTATAAAAAGAACTGCTATGCACGGTGCACAGAACAAGACCCCACTCCATGATCCTGCTCTGTTTGGAAGTTTCTAGACTTACATGTGACAACACTGGAAACTCAGAGAAAAAAGTCTAGTTCAGACCAGACTGGTTCTCATGGGTGGCAAACTTCCAGCGATGTGAACTTTTTTCTCCTTTTGCATTTTCTAATATTCCTAAGATGAACACATAATTACTTGGGTAATTAGGAAAAACTCAAGTGGAAAAGTTTTTCTTTTTTTTTTTAAAGAAAAGAAAAAGGAAAAAATATTCCCTAAACAATTCATTTATCTAGAAAGTACTTGTATTGAACACAACACGCTTCTCATCCCCTGCTCACGGTCAGGCCCTGGAACACTTAGGCTCAGGGGCCTCTAGCCACTGGCTGCGGTCCCCACACACTGCCAGCCAGAGCCACACTCGATCCCATGTGTGACCATGGGCCACAACGTGCTGAGTCTATCCCTGCATTTCCCCCTGCTCCCAGAAATTTAAGTAATGGGGCAAGGACTGGGGGAGCTCAACCTTACTGAGACATTTACGAATACACCATACGACAAACTTGCACCCGTACACATTTCAAAGGTCAGAATGAACACCCGCATTCCTGTTTAACTCGGATGGTGAAACCTCACAAAAAAAAAAAAAAAAAAAAAATCTCTATTTACTCAATTTTTAAGAACAATCCAGGGTGCACAAAAGACTCACAAAAAAACTCCCCAGGATAGGTATGGGGCCCAAAGCCCAACACAGGGGGACGATGCAGTAAAATCCGCATCTGAACGTTGACATCTCCCAGCCTCCAGAAGTAAGGACTACTGCCACCATGTTACAGATGAGAAAGCTGGGTCTTGAAGAAGTCCAAAAAGTTGTCCAATGTCAAAACCGGAAGTAAGGAGAAGCCCAAAATTCGAACACAGACAGGTGTGTGGGATAGAGAGAGAGAAAGAGAGTGAGCATGCGCAGAAGTAAGCCGAGGGGCAGGCAGAGGGAGAGGGAGAGGGAGAAGCAGACTCTCCACGGAGCTAGGAGCCCGATGCAGGGATCAATCCCAGGACCCCGAGATCATGACTTAAGCCCAAGGCAGACGCCCAACTGACTGAGCCACCCAGGCGCCCCGAGCCACTTAATTCTTAATAAGGATTTTCCTTGAAGTACATACGACTTGGGGTTGTGCAAATCGGACTATTTCATCATGGACTGATTGAAAAGAAAGAGCCATTTACAGAAGCCTCCAGCACATGCCTGACATCGAGGAAAAGCCCGATAAATGCATTTAGCCACAGAGAGAAATCCCTAGTGAAGAGGTGGACAGGAGTATTTCAAGTGTGTGTGCGCGTGTGTCCTCACACAGTAACTGTGATTCCGAGAGATTAGCATCTAAACGACAAATTACCTGAAACTGAATTTCTCCAGCTCTTAAAATATTTGTAAATAAAAGACAAAGTCAAGGAACCGACAAAGCTCCTGCCTGGAGAAAAGGAACTCCTGGTGGCCGTTTCCCTCCTTCCCCAGGACTGGCGGTACCAGCGTCAGCCGCAGCCCGGATCATGGAGCAGAGAAGGTTCTCCATGCATCTGTCTCCGAGATGAACACACGCTCTTCCCCAAATGACCAGCCCCGAAGTCACAGGTGGTTCTAATAAAATACAAGCAAACTACGCGCACTACACAAACTCTAAGGAACTCATTTTTGATGTGTGGCCAGTGTCTCGTCTCCCGTGACGTCACCCAGAGTCTGCACCCTCTGACAACGGCCTGAAAGGTGAGCGAAATGGGCAATTCGGGTCTCCTCGTCCAGCACTACCCGAGTAAGATACCCGACAGCTGCCTACCACCAGCACTACCCGAGTAAGATACCCGACAGCTGCCTACCACCAGAACACCAGGACCCTGAGGAATAGGGCTGCTGCCTACCACCAGCACTACCCGAGTAAGATACCCGACAGCTGCCTACCACCAGCACTACCCGAGTAAGATACCCGACAGCTGCCTACCACCAGCACTACCCGAGTAAGATACCCGACAGCTGCCTACCACCAGCACTACCCGAGTAAGATATCCGACAGCTGCCTACCAACACAACACCAGGACCCTGAGGAATAGGGCTCTCCTCTTGGGAACGTCCGGAACACTGATTTCTGAAACCACAAAGGGGAAAAAACATCCCAACTTCTGCAAGGGGTATTGGGATAGGGAAGGAACAGTGAGACCAGACCAGAGCCCACGACCCGGTTTACCACCGTCGACTAAGTGATTCTGGTCTCAGGCCCCAGGCCCAGCACTTTACGTGAATTATTTATATGTATCTTATCAGCTCCAGTAATGATTTCCAGAGAAATTTCAACCCAGTGCTTTTATTTCCCATTCACACAAAGGACACATACAAATACTTGACACCACTTCTCAAAGCGACGATCCTCAAGGTAATAAAAAATATTTGAATGCATGTGCATTTCTTAGGATATTCCACTGACGTCTTTGTACCCAAAACCTATTAAAAATTCAAATCCTTTCAAAGCGGGCAGCGGCGTAAAATGGGTAAACAGAGGTGGGGTGAGCCTCACTGAATGAAACGTTAAATGTCAGAGTGACGGGGAGTGCCACGTGACAGCATTTATGAGTAAGCTGATTACTATTCACAGGCCAGAATTCTTAAAAGCCAGAAATTACTTCTGTCACATATTGTGTGTTTGGAACTGCTAAAACGTCTAAGAAGAGAATATTAATGCTGCCTCCGAATGGTTATACGGTAAGTCACCACCCGAAGTGTTCACCTTGGTCAGCCCCTGTCTCCACCTGTCAATTGCCTCTCCATGGGATGGGCTGTCTGTGCGCTGAGGATGTGGCCATCAGTACAATGTAACTGGTGCCCAGCAGCGCCCGGGCACGAAGCAACGGTCAGCTCCCGGCCTCAGGGAGTCAGGAGAGGCTTCTTGAGAAGGAGCCTTAACCGGGTCTTAGGGACTAAGGAGTTCCCCCAGCCACAAAAGTCTGAAAAGGCATTTGGGGGAGTCTTTTAATCTGTTCTTGCAGAAGACAACCACCCACATCCGTCTCCTTCCGTCGCAGGGCATGGGGCCACTCACGCCCTCACTGCCCCGTACCACTGTGGGCTGGCCCCCAGCATCCCAGGCCCTCCGCCCGACCCAGCACTGGGTCCCTCCTGCCTCAATGCCATCAAATGACAGTCCTATTTCTTTTAGCGCTAACATTTTCCCATGTTCTCTATTTTTTCCAGAATCTTCCAGCTACCACAATCACAGGGTTCTAGCAAGCCAAAGTGAGCGGCCCCCTGTCTTTCCGTTGTTGCTTCTTTGATCAACCCCACAACTGTCCTTTTTGCGTTGGGCTCCCAACCACCTTCCTCTACAACCCCCACCCCTTCTCCTGCCTGGCTTCAGAGACACACCCCCAGCCTGTTCTCCCGCCTCCAGCTGCTTCTCTAGCTTCCTCTCTTCAGCCTTCATGCCCCATTTTCATGAGGAGAGCCAGAGGCTTATGCTCAAGTCTCCAGGGAGCTCTTCCACACTCCTGGGCTCAACCCTGAGGAAATGAGGCCCAAGTCGGCCCTCTCAAAGGGTTCTCGGTCCTCCTCTGATCAGCAAGGCAGACCCTGCATGTGAACAACCTCAGGGACACCTCCTTCAATTCTGCACCCGGGGGCCTGGCTTCCCTCCTGCTAGTGCCAGACCCGCTAACGAGGCTGGCTCAGACATGTAGGGACACTCCCCCCTTCCCACGTGCTTGCTGACTCCCAAGGAGCTCTCACATTTTAAAATAATTTCACTGCTAATTGTGATAGAGAAAAAATAATCAGAGTTATGTGTGCAACCAAGTTCCGACTGACAAAGCCCTTAACCAGTGAAGTTTCTCCTGTCTTCACTTGGGTGGTCCCGGGGAAGCCCTTCTAGACTCCAGCTCTCTGCTTTAACATCAGAGATCAGCTCATCGAACCCACCCAAGGAGCGGCCTCTCCAAGGCCAGATCTCCTGGCTTCATCCTGACCCCCTCCTTCCACTAAAACCCTTCTCTGTTCTAGACCAGCAAGAGCAACCAACGCAGAAAAAGTATGTCGATCACCACCCAGGGAGGCAAAGGGTCAATGGAGTAAGGTCTCCAACTGGCAACCGGAAAGGTCTGGGCCTCTGCCTGCCTTTCCAAGAACGTGGCCCTAAAAACCTTCCCTGGCCCCACAAGGGAAAGTTGCAACTCCTGGCTTCAATACAGGGTCCGCTGTCCCTAGTCCCCAACCACACGGCCGGTTTCCTTCCGACAGACTCCCTACCTCAGCATAGAGCAACCTGGATACATATGAGAATGGGGATACCAGTGGGGAGTTTCTAGAACCTGCCCACGTCTGGGCCCGACTCTCAGAGGTGTGCATTTCCTGGGGATCAGGCTGGGAAAGGTGGAGTTTTAAAAACCTCGCAGGTGATTTCAACATACAGTGTGTGTTGAAGCTGGCCAAAGCAGGCCACCGATGCCATCCAACCCTCTCCCAGCCCTGCTGCGGGCCAGACATGATCCCCGCAGACGCCAGGCAACCATGTGGCCCACTCTGTAAGGGGCGCCGGCTGGTGGGCTCGGTGCGGTGAAGGGCGAGCCGCAGCCGGCTCTCAGGGGCTCGCACGGGTGGTTCAACGATGCCAGCCCCGGGAGCTTCCCGGCGGCCACCGTGGGGATGTTTAGACCACACCACCGAAAATGGCAGGTGCAACGGTCAAGGCTCTTCGCTCCTCGTTCCTTTCCTCGGAGCAGGTTTATCAGCAAACCACAGGCACACGGGCCTCCTACACTGGGAAGCCAAGAAAGGACATCTGCATTGCCTTCAGGCCTGGGGCCTAGAGCAGGCTTCCACGTTCTAAAAATGGGGCAGGGTTTCCCTCAGTCCCACAGCCTGGGGCAAGGGGGAAGAGGGAGAGAGGAGAAGATGAATCACAGGAGTCTGGAACCACAAAAATCCTTCCGCAGGAAGTATTCTTTTCAATTTGTTCAGAAGTGTTGGGCTAACAGGAACCAGCAGAGTTTCTCCAGAGAGGAGCTTTGAATGAGCAGATAAGAATAATCTCCTGAGTGTGTCATTTATTTCGTCGTGAACTGGAAGGTGGAATCCTTATCTTACACTTACTCGAGAGACTTCCCATAATCTTTATCTTATTCTCGTGACCTCGTCCGCCCAGAATACCCTCGCTTCATGGTACAAGGACAGACTTCACGGGAGCTCCTGTCCGGGTGACCCCACCTGCAACACCTCAGTCTTCCCAAGAAACCAACGTCGACCCTGCAGACAGGGCGCAGACACAGACCCCCGGGAATAATGGTGCAACCCGACTGCCTCCCAGTTAGGCTGCAAACGGTTTACAGGTTATTTCGTGGCCTTCAGAGTACAAGTTCTCTAACTGTGTAAGGGAGGCTTCCCGCGCCTGTCTTCAGCCACCAGAATGCGTGAGTGGCTAACCTCCGCACGCTGGGAGATGTGAGCAAGAGCGCTGGCTTGGGTAGATTCAGGTTCGATTCCCGGCTCCGGCACTTTGGGACCACTGTGCAGGGGGGACTGCTTAAATCCTCACAGCTTCCTGTCTGATGGCACCGCGCCACGTTGTGGTGCGTGCGCCACGCCTGGGGCTTCGTAAGCCCTCAGCAAATGGTACCTCTTACTACCCCTAGAACATCCCAAATCTCAACTTCAATGAGGTGAACTCAGTACACCGTGCTCCTTCCTGAAACCCTCTCGGCTTACGGATGCTTCAGTCTGGGCAGGCACTAGCTCACCTGGCAGCTGGGGGGGCCGCTGATGCGTTCTGTGGGATTCACCCTTCCCTCCTGGAAACACACCGCCCAGCCCCTGATTTCTGAAATACCTTCTGCGTGCTCCGGCCTTCGGAAGGCCGAATACGGACATCCCTTAAGACGCTTGGCCAGATGGCATCAGGTGCTGTTATGTAACATGAGGATGCCCCCAGGGCCCACTGAAAAGCAGGCTCAGGCTTCCTGAGAAATCCTAAGTAGCAGGATTGTTCCCTGGGTTTGGGGACTCGGTGAATTATTTTTCCGTCACTCCTCCAGAGGGTGATGGCGGACCGTGGGCTTCTAAGAAGGCAGGCGGGTCCCCGCGCAGGGCAGGTCCGTCAGCACCAGATGGCCCCGGGCTCCCCTCCTGGCCAGGAGCAAAGCTGGCCAGAGCACTCGGGTGAAGTCTCTGTAGCTGTTTGGTGACCCTTCCCAGTTACGGCTTGTCAGGCAGTGACCTCAGGACACAGAAGTCCTAGTGCCCAGCTCCAGGGCCTTCGGAAATATCGCAGGGGCGTGCCTCGAGTTCTCAGAAGAGACATCACAACACCGTCCAATTCAGGTGCTGGATTTGAAAATAACAAGGCTGAGGAAAACCCACGTGGCTGGCCCAAGGCCCACTTGCTAAACAGCAGCTTCTACGCAGTCAAAACAAGGCTGATACCCGAAACAGGGAGCCACAGAGGTTTGCCTGGAGCCAGAGAGGAGGTCAGCAAGGGTCGAACTCCGGGGCTCTTAACCGTGTCCAGGCCAAGGACACCCCCAAGAAACGGAGGGAAGCCAGGTGGCCTCCTTCCACAAGTAACTGGCTGGGACCGGGAGATTTAAATGGCGGACTCCAGGGACCCAAGGGCATAAACCCCATTCACATTAGCATACCTTATCAACAGACCAGAAACCACTAGAATAAGAAAATGTCTGTTCCCGCAGCCACAGGAAAGCACTTCCAGGCTGCTGGGTAACCAGAAATCAAGTTAGCCAACAACAGCAAAGGAGAAAATCCAGGAAGACTCCCTCTTCCTCCCTCCACCGAGAAAATTAAGAGCATAATACTAACTGGCAGACTGCCCAGTTAAGGACACTTAGCAGCAACTTGTCCAGCCCCCCTTCTGGGTCCTTCTGGAAATTCCCCTGTGTCTGGGCTGGGATCAGCCACTAGACCTCGGGCAGATCAAAGTGCCAGTGGGATCAAACAATAAAAAAATGAAAACTATCAAATGACAGACTGAAGCCCCGCAGACCTGATGAGGGGAGGCTCTTCCAGCACGGTTCCTTCCCCAGGGGAACAAAAGGCGACCTGTGTGCGCCTCTCCCCACTGGGCTTTGCATACCTGAAATTAACAAACGGTGTGAGTCCCTGTTAAGTGTTTGAAAAGGCCACAGAACGTGGTGCGAGTCCTGGAACAACAGGAAAAAATTAAAGCTCACAGAAGCTTCTCAGGCACCGCGGATCTGAGCTGCTCATTGTTCATTTAGTAAACAAGTGAGCCATAAGACAAATTCCCTAGGAAGCCAGGTCTGTTCACTTTCCGAGTCCTCCCAGAACTAACTGTTCCCTCTCGGATCCGCATGGCCTTGGCATTCCACAGATGGACAAGCACCGGGCCTGGGCAACGTGAGACCTGTCCCTTACCCTCTCTACGTCTACCCAAATGCAGAAAGCATGGGGGTGGGGGGAGGCGACTGGGGAGTGTGGTCTCCTTCCAAGCCCATTTCTCGGGCAGAATGCATAGAACCGGGAACCAGGAACGTTCTCCAGGTTCCACCGGACATTCCCGGAGTCTGTTTCCTGGTGAGGACGGCCAGGTGGGAGGTAGACTGTGTAATCTGAGGACCACAACAACGTGGAACAGCAAATGCTCCCTAGCCCCTTAAAGTACAGTCGCTGTCCATCCAAGGATGTCAAAACACTTCACAAACCACCCATTAATTTTTATGGTGGCCTGAGAAGCAGATTGAGAATCATTACCTTCATTTTTACAAGGCAAGGAACCCAAACCACAGGGGAAGGTGGAGAGGCACCAGGCCAACGAAGTCTTGCGCAATGTTCTAGGCTGACTGCTTCCTTCTCTCTGCACCTCAGGCCCACAGAAAGGGAACTGGTGGCCAGGTGAGAAGGGAGCCAGACCAATAAACCTAAACTTAGGTGTTCAGAGACCACCACTCTTGGAAGGGTGGGGAGGAGAGAGTTGCATAAAGGGATTGCTTTGATTTAGGCAAAAGAAGCTCCAGTTGTAACTTACTCATTAAAACGGCAAGCCTGTGCCCCCAAGAATGTAAATATTAAACGCCGGTAGGAACAGTGGGATCACGGATGGCTTCTGTTTTACTGTTTACATTGGTCTTTTTACCACGTTTTCGACCCAAAGCATATACTGCTTTTGTGATCAAAAGTTATACGAACTTATTACTGATAAAGGACACAGTGCAAATCTGCTGGACTAACTTGCCAAGAATAAGCACGAATAAAATCCAGACCAGCGTCCCCTTTCGAAATCTCACTAATGGTGAGGCTCCGCCAGCCTCTCCGCACGTAGAGGGCCCGCCGCTCTCGCGCCGCCCAGCACCCCGGGGAAGGGCCAGCGCCGGCCTGGTCCCCCGGCTGCAGGAGCGGCCCCGGGCCAGGAGCCGCCCGCACTCCCGGGCACCGCCAATCCGCAGCGCGGAGCGGGCTTCCCGGGAAACATCACTTAGAGAACAACGTGCCTCTCTTCCAGCCGTCCCCACCCGCCGGCAGCCCGCGCTGTCAGCTCGCGGCTGCTCGCTCACCGGACGGCCCAGCCAGAACCCGGGATTTGCATTTCCATCCTAAAACCAGGCATCTCCGAAGTTGAAATATGCATTGTCACCAACAAGTTTAACCCGGGACCGCGCGCCCCCCTCTCCTCCCCAGAACCGCGCGAGGGGGCGCCCCGGGGACGCGTGCGGTCGCCGCGCCTGGCCACCCCGCAGGGCCTGCCCCGGAGGCGCCAGGGCCGGCGAAGGGGGCTCCGCGGGCGCACGCGGGGCTCCGACAGGGGTTCGGCGCGGGGAACCCCGGCCCGCCCGCCTGCGCCGGGGTGACCCAGGCGCCCGGGCGGCGGCGAGGGGAGCGAGGCTTGCCGAAGCCCCCGGCGCCAGCCGTGCCCGGGCATCCGGAGCCCCGAACTCAGGCGGCGGGGGAACGATCGGCGCCCACGAGGGTGCGAGCCCGCCGAGCCCCGGCAGGCGCCGCGGGAGCGAGGCCGGGCGCTGGGCGGGAGCGGCCCGCAGGGGACCGCCGGACTGCCGCCTGCCTACCTGGCTCGCATTGCGTCCCCGCCGGCTCCTGCGGCTCTCCTCTCGGTCTGGGAGCTCGGCCCGGACGGGGGCGCGCGCCGCTCCGCGGGAATCTCCGCGCGAATCTCCGGGCGGCGGCGGCGAGCGGCCGGGACCGCCGAGAGTGCCCCGAGCGCTCGGCCCGCGCCTCCGCGGGCGGAGGGTGGTCCCCGCGCCGGGGCGGGGCCGCGGGGGCGGGGACGGGGCGCGCGAGGCGGGGCTCGCGAGGCGGGGACCAGGGCGGGAGGGCAGGGGTGGTCTCCGCGGGGGTGGAGCCTGGGGGCAGGGCGGAGCCCGAGCCGAGGCCACTTGGGAGACCGGGGGCGGGGGAGGAAGGGGACGGCGGGGGGACGAAGCGCAGGCCCCCCGAGGCTGATTGGGCGGGGGCGGGGCAAACGCGGAGGGGGCGTGGCCGATCTGGGGCGGCCCAGAGGCGGGGGCGGGGTGTGGACTAGTTGGAGGGTCTGGGGCGGGGGGGTGGGGGGAAATGTCCAGGCCGGAGGGGGGCGGGGTTTAGCCAAGGAGGGGGCTAGGCCGGGGCGGGGTGGGAATAATTAGGGGGCGGGGATAAGGGGCGGGGCTTAGCTGTGGCCGCCGACAGGCCGGAGAGTGGGAGAAATGTGGATAATTAGGGGGCGGGGCCGAGCCGTTGTTGCCCGGAGGCCGGGAGCGGGGGCCGCGAGCGCGAAGGGGCGGAGCCGAGCCGGGGCCACCCGGAGGCCGGGCGGGGTGTGGTTTGCAGGGGCCGAGCGAGCGCGCAGGGGCTAGGCCCAGCCGGGGCCGCGGAGAGGCCCGCCCGGCAGCGAGCGTGCAGGCAGGGGGTGGCGCCGCGTCTCCCGGAGCCCCAACTGGGACCACGCCTCAGTGCCTCCTCCTCTTCCTCCTCCGGCGCCAGCTGGGGAATGCGGTCCTGGCCGCCGGGCGCCCCGGGGTCGTGGTCCCTGGAACCAAGCAGATGTAGATACGGCAGCTTCGTTACCTTTTGGTCGCGCCCCTGCGTTCCTTGCACCGCCCAATCCTCCCACGCCTGCCCGGGGAACCCCACGCGGAGACTCTTGGGTGAGGTACGACTCCGCGAGCTTCGGCCAAGACGCAGAGGGTGGTACCTAATGCTGAGAATCCTGCTTCTAACACACGGTCGAAGAAAGGCAGTGCAGGGCTGTGGGGGCAAGCGCAAAGTTGAGAAGCGAGGTGAGAAGAAAGGCAGTCACATTGAACATTACAAAGAACTGCCTGCCGAGCAGAGTGCGGATGGAACACCCGGCATCTTAACCATTTACACTTCGTCGAGCTGTGTCCCCAGGCCTGGCATCTAAGAAGCGTTCAACAGATGCTCAAGAAAAGCTCCGTAAATTGAACCGCCAGCTTACTGTGTGGCAAGCACTTTCCATGGAATGACACACTTAAGCCTCAAAAAATCCCATACTTGGCTACTCTTTTTAGTCCATTTCACACATGAGTGAACTGAAGCTCTGAGGGTTGATTTGACAGCAAGAAAGTAGTAGAACCAGAATTGGACCCGAGGCCACTCTGGAGGTTGGGCTGTAACCACTTGGGGGACTGCCAGCTGCCTTACTGCAGGATAGTCCCCCCTGCAGGACCGAAGGCCCCCTATAATGCAGAAACCTGGAGGAAGCACAGGTCTTCCCTGGGACAAAAGCTCTCATTTATTGATCCAGGTCCAGATCTAGACATCCCTGGTGGCGTTTCTCACCATTAACCTAGCCAGGCAGATATTCTTATTTTCATTTTATAGGTGACTTTAGACCTTATGTGCTGTATCATGATCTCATGGGGCACATGAATCTAAATTCAAACCCTGGATTTTCCTAATGCCAAGCCTTTGCTGCTCCCTCTGTCTTGGAGATCGCCCTTTACCTAGGAATCTGATTTTCGTGATTTGCAGTCCATGTTGCATTTTCAGGAGGATTCGCAGGAAGACAGATAGGTGGTTCAAGAAGGGTGGAGATACGGGTTCTTACTTGGGTGTGGGCAACTGAATTCCGAAAATGGATACAGTTAGCCCTAAAGTATGTTGCAGGCTTTGAAAGGAGCTCGGAGAGGAAGAGGACGTCCAAGGGGCATGGCATGGGGCCCAGGGAATTCCCCTGATATAGAGACATGTGAGGAGCACTGACCCAGGAGCCAGCCTGCTGGGCTCCATTCTCTGGTGAGTTATTTTACCTCTCTGTGACTCAGTTTCCTAAACAAGTATGAAAATTCAATGCCGCCTGTGAAGTGTTTAGCAGATTAGCACAGATAAGCATTCAATAAATTTCAGCTACTGTTATTACCCGTATTCCGAATGACATCCTTACTGTGTAAAAAATGTCTGTACTGCATTGGAAAAGACAAACCAGTAGAAAATTAGAAAATAAACAAAAGGTATGGAAAGACAACGCCCAGAGGCACCACAAATGGTCCAAAGCGTGAAGAGCTCCGCAGGCACACCGATACAGACACCAAGAGCAACACACAAAGATAATCAAATAAGAAAGCCAGAGTCCAGTCTGGGAGAAGCTGAGCTCATGGAGCAGTGAGGAAGAGACAATAAAAGCACAAAGAGCAAAGTGCTGCGGACACACAGGATACACACGTGAAAAAACAAAATGCCTGCTCCTTTTGCCGGGGGCATACGGAGAGCATGCCTGGTGATGTCCATAGTTGTACCACGGGGACTTGATTTCATGGTGCCGTCAGCATTTTTACACCACCCAACATCCTAGGAGAGGAAGTCCCAGAGGTCAGAAGGTCTAAAGACAGTGGCGGACAAAGCGTGAACATACTGTCTACACTCTTACTACCATAGCTTGAATTGCACTGGAGTCCGGGGTGAGCTGGGTGACAGCGTGACGTGTTTAGATGGAGTTCGTCTGCGGAGCGTTTCATCTTTCATGCTCTGGAAGGCAAGGAGGTCTCAAGATGTTGCTTCCTGTTGAATGTATGCTTTCTCATTCCACGAGTTTTTATGACTTGCCCTTCCAAAGACAAAAGAAAAGAAAAAACCATAAGATAGTCATAACACTCAATTACTCGGTAAGGGTTTCTAGTGGGAACACGTACAGCAAAATCAATAACTTGGTGTTTTAGGTAGACCGCTAACGCGCGTTTCTTTCAAAGGCTACAAATGATTAGAGAAGTGTGTAGTGTAACAAGTGGGCACCGATCCCCAATTTCATACCCTCTCCCAAGATTGCATGGTGTTATTATGTGCCCATCCAGACACTTTTCCTAAACATTTACAGATGTGTCAGCATGTTTGTACATGTATCTATCTCGTATGTGTGTGTGATGTAAACGTGTGTATGCACTCCCATATCTGTAGACACGTTGAGCATGGGGGCAGTGCTTGCTAGCAAGGACTAAGTGAGACCATCTATAAACATATGCCATCATCGTTATTACCAATACACACACATCCTTACAACTTGTTCTTCGATTCACATAAAACCCAAGAGAGCAATCCTAGTTTTGCATCAGCTGTACATAGAAATATCTTTTTGCAAGCTTCTGTAGTTATCAAGGGGGCAACCACTCCGAAGGGTTGATAAGACAGTCCAAGAATGTGAACCTCAGGCTTCGCAAAAGGAGTTGACTTGCCGGGTTTTTCCCTGAGCGTGGGCTCCTTTATAAGCGCGTGCACTCCGTGTGCAGGGAAAATGCCGTTCTAGGAGGTCTCTTGTGTGTAGGAAAGTAGAATGCACAGATAGGTTAGAGGAAGGGGGTGGGGTGGGTTTGGAATAGGCACCTCTATTATTTCAATGAGCAATCGGTTAAACTTAATCCACCGCAAATGCCACCACCAAAATTCATGCTAGGGGCTTCTCAAAATAGACACGGGGGCCCCGAGAGAGCAGCTCACACAAGAAAACTCCTGGGGGCACATACTGTCCGAACTTCTACCAAGCTTACTCATGTTATAGCATTCTGGCCACCTATAAAATCCGCTTCCCATTAGGGTGCAAATACTCTCAAATCTCATGTGGACCCATCGTGAAAAAAAATCTCTGTGGACAAGAACACTCTCAATGAGGAAATAAAAAGAATAATGTTCTTTTGGTGAAGTGAAATCAGTAATGACCCAAATGCCCATGATAAGAGGAAAATAGAATGAAAAGATACAGAGCACAGCCAGGGGAGAAAAGAAGAGCAGAAAGCATAAGGTATTTTTTTCAATGGGCCCCATAAAACAGGCACTGAATCATCAATGTGGCTGAATGCAATTTCCTATTTGTCGTCTGTGACTCAGAATGTGAAAACCGTAGCCTGGATTAATACCTTCTGTGGATTTAAGTTGAAGGAGGAGGTGGTCCTTGAATGATTCATAAACCTAAAGAATGAGATTTGTGCATTTGAGAAGCATTTATTGACCACCTACTGTGTGCCAGGCACTGAGAGGCTGAGGCTAGAAGAGACAGAATCAGTTCGGCTCTGTTGGTGCCCAGAGTCCAGCGGTATTTTGAGACAGGAGAGGGGCCAGCCTACTGGTGGTTCGTGCTCTAAAGGCAAGCGCCAGGGGCTGAGAAAGGAGACACCTGCCTTAGGTTCAAAAGCCAGACAGGGCCCTCTCAGGAGAGGTGACATCAGACCCGAAGTGAAAGGAGCCAGGGAGGGGCAGGCCAGGCAGAGGGAACAGCATGTGTGAAGACTCTGAGGCCAGAAAAAGCTTTTCAACTTTAGGAACCTGAAATGTCACCCTGCATGGCTGGGGTGGAAAAGTGAGGTGAAGAACGGGACAGGTGAGGACAGACAGACACCAGGGGCTGGACCCCTGAAGGCCATTGCCAGTGTAGGGATGTGGGGCGTTCAGATACCACTCCGTCCTCTGCCACTCCTGCAGCAGCTCAGAGAAAGGTGTTTTGCCAAGAATTCCATCAGGCTCTAGCTTTACGAGAGAGAGTGTCTGTTGTCAGAAGATGTTGGGTGACCTGTTTGCCATTCTGGGAAGCCTCCATCCTTGCAGCCCTGAGATGCTGTAATACTGAGCACTGTTGTCCTTAATTAATCCCGACACACAGGGGCATAACTAGGGCATCACGGGAGTGCACGATTCTCTGGTGCAGAATCCAGAAGGGAGGCAGACAAAACAGTCAGCTGAGGGAAGTTCTGTGACTTTCAGGAAACTTCTAGAAATACTTCTAAATGAATACTCATTTTCTCACTCAGTTATTCAGTTACTCATTTAATAATTACGTCTAGAATGCTTACTGTATATCAGGTGGTGTGCTAGACACTGGGGATAAGATGAGTACATTCTAGATCCTTCTATCTAAGAGGCACACAGCTGGGGAATAAGCAATTAGATTATAGAGTGTTTAGTGGTTAAATCAGGGCCAGGACAGCCACCTGACCCAGCCTAGATGCAGATGGGGATGGGCCTGCTCATGTCTGGGCGGCAAAGGCTGAGTGTAATTGTTACAGGCGTAGAAACGGAAGGAGGGGTGGCATCTGGGCAGGGTCTGCCAGTGCCAAGCTTGGAGGCTGGAGGGGCTGTGGGCAGGGAGGGAGCCCTTGCCGCGTGTGACATGTGGCAGGATGTGTCTGTGGGCCCGACACACAGGCTAGCTCCAAGGCCAGCCGGGGAGACCTACGGGGCCCGGAACCCCAACTGTGCAAGGCCAGGCCTCCCCACAGGGAGTATTTCAATGTCAAACTGTGAGAATTTAATAAAAGTGCTCAGTCAGTTTGAGAATAGACGGGAGACATGACAGTTTTGCAACCCATGGCCAATTTTGTGAGTAGAAAATAGCATGAACAGCAGAAAAGTCTGCCCGGCGGTCTGATATTTACCTGGATCTATTCAGTGGGGAGCACATGGCTTTTCCACATGGCCCGGGGTAAGTAGCTTTGTCTCTTTTTAAAAGAAAAAAAAAAATTAGTTACTACTGGTTATGCCAACGTAGGTTTAAATTGGCTTTAAATATGGGTTAGAGTTTCCAGAACCTGTGAAGACCATCAAAATGCCGCAGTAGGGAACGCTAATAATTCTTTTCCGCGGTGCCCTCACCACGAAGCACCCTGCTAACCCCTCCTGGTCAGAGCCAGTTGGGAAAGACTGTTAGGTGGTCTCCAGGTACGTCCGTGCTGGAGGAGGGAGAACCTGGGGAAACTTTAGGGCCTTAGTGCCCACAGCCTTGCAGGAAGAAATTAGTGTTTATAAGGAATAATGATTTGTAAGAAAAGGAGAATTATACTGTAAAATAGTACCTTGGTCCAAAAGCCATGTCTTAGATAAAATCTAACTACCAAGGTCACCTTGGAGGCTCAGCCGGTGAAGCGTCCGCCTTCAGCTCAGGTCATGATTCAGGGTCCTGGGATCGAGCCCCACATTGGGCTCCCTGCTCAGCGGGTAGCCTGCTTCTCCCTCTCCAGCTCCCCCTGCTTATGTTCTCTCTCTCTCCCTGTCAAATAAATAAATAAAATCTTTTTTAAAAATCTAACTACCAATGTAAATTTTTTGATTTATAGGAAAGACGAATGGCCACAGGCAGCATTTGAATCTCTTCCTAAGGACAGAGCACCGGTGTGGACGGAGATTCCTTAGCGAGACCTCTCAGTTTTCCTTCTGTTTTGCTGTCATGTCTGCTGGTGGAGCGGGTTTTTCTATGTATAAGATGTTAAGAAGGGCATTCTTCTCCCTCCTTCCTTCTCTCCATCCCCGCCCCCCCCTTTCTTCTTTTCTTCCCTCCTTCCTTCCTTCCTCTGTTACTGTTGTGTGTGATAAGAAGCTTTCTTGGTCTCTTCATCATCTTAGCCACATTTTTGTCACCATTGCCTTTTCTGGGGACTTGAGATTACTATTTCAATAGCACTTTATTCCCTGGGCAAAGATAAAGCTCTGGTCAGCATGTGGCTTTTAAACCCCCCAAAATTAACAACAACCATATGAACTGATGGCTTCTGAACCCCCTCATTCGTGTACATGACCCAGTTTTCCTCTGGGGAGTCATGACCCCATCCCCAACTTCAGGCCCTGTCAATCAGAACCTCCAAACCTTAGGGATGGACGTGTGACTCATGTCTGCCAATGGGACATACACCTCAGGCTTTCTCTGGAAGCGTGATAGGAGGAAAGCTGTGTGGAGGCGTGGTGGCCTTTTGGGGTTGCCAGGAGAGGGTCCAGCTGAGCCTATCGAAGGGAAGGAGGAATTTGGGATGGAGAGAGACATGTTCTGGCAGCGTCATTGGAAGCCCTGGAATATAGAAATGTCCAGGTGATAATGATGATAATTGTCACCATGATTATAGTCCCTGGCACGGACCTTGTGCCAAGAACCGTAGCTGGGCAACTATACTCAATCCCCATAGCCGCTCTTTGAGTGGCATAATCATTATCACCCCCACTTCGAAGTTATGGGCACTGTTTTAAGAGTCTCCAGGATTTGTTTCCATCAGACATGGAAAGACACACAGACGTGGAAATGACTGTCACGATGGAAAAAGTTTATCGTACAGTTCCCTGGGGACAGGAGGCGTGGCGCACAGGACCACGTGGGGAGGCACCAGGGTTAGCTGGGAGGCAGAGGGAGTGGGGAGACGAGGGCCAGCAACGGGAAGCAACGGGCAAGGCAGGGCATGCAGGCTTGGGATCCCCTATTTTGAGTAATTGCAGCAGGCTCTGGGGCCAAGGGCTGCCACTAGCTGTCTGGTACCTGGCTGTGGGGTGATTAGGGCCACCGGATAGTGGCTTGGAGTGGAACGCGCAGTCAAGGATGTGGACGGGTATGAGTTCTGGGGTGGTTGAAAAATGTGCTTGCAGGCAAGTGGTTCACCATCTTGAGGATGTAAATGTCAATGTATCAGAATCCAGGAAATAGAGGCACGGTTAGTCCAGACACCAAGGCTCAGAGAATTTGAATGGCTCAGATGAGACCCCAGCGAGAACAGAGGTAGAAGCCGGCTGGAGGTCGGCCTCATTCCAGGATCTGAATTTCCAGCCACTGCTCAGTGCCTGGAGACCCGTTTCTCTAGTCCACTTGGCATTAAGGGAGGTCATGCTTGGTGTGACTCTAAGCCAGTCTTGGTCTTTACCTCATGACTCATTCTTCCCTGGCTGCCAACGGACCTCACAGCTTATCTGAAAGCAGACAGCTCCGTCCCAGAGATGAATCCAGAAGCTGTCAGGCAGAGCTTCTGCCCTGGTCAGCAGAGTGCCAAGCATCCACTGGACCATGACACAGGAGGAGGGGACGGCGTTGGGAGGTGGCCTGCTCTGGGCTTGGCCTTGGGGTGATCCCTCTCCAGGGGCCTCCCTTTAAGCTGGTTATTCAGTGTATCAGCCTGAGGGGCCCCAGCTGCTCTCCTGGGACAAGGTCACATTAGGGGTTGGGAAGGTCAGAGGACGGGGGCAGTTGGCCCGCAGAGTTCACCCTGCCCCCCTCCAGCTCACTGAGCATGTTCAAAGAGGGCACACTTGGCAAGAGGGTCAATGGGGCCATGTTGTTTTCCCGTCTGAGCATCGGAATCCGAGCTCTCATGGACTGAGGGGGGGGCCTTCAGTTTCTGGAGTCTACTACGCGAGGGGTTCTTGGAGACAGCAACAAAAGCACTTGTTGTCAAAGTACGGATCCAGAACTGAACCAGAGTAAAAAGGTATAACCCAGTACTGTGCAGTCAATGACCCCCAGCCCTCACATCTGATATCGATTCCCGGTTCTTTCTCATAGAGGCCACATGTGGGACATCAGCGGTGGGATGCTCCCTCGTCCCCTGTAGACCTGATTTACGTCATCTGCACGAGCACCCCCTGACCAGGTCCTTGTTACTGCGTCTGTCAGATGGGGACTCGCAGGCTCGGGTGATTGGCACCCTGTCGATACAGTTGCTCAATGTGCAGACTTCGAGCTCCGAGGCTTTATCAGCTGTTTCCACGAGAAGCTCTTCCTGACATTGATCCTGCTCTGTGCCTTGCAGGCGGACCCCCCCACACCGAGTGTGGCCACTCTCTGACCTCTTACCTTTGCATCCAGTTTCTCGAGCAGCTACAGACAGAGTCAGTCAAAGGCACAGACTGTCTGCATCACCTTAGGATCCAGAACATGCTTCCCAGGGTAGCACCTTCCCCAGGAAACACTGAATCAAATTTAACTAACAGCTCTCGAGTGCTTCTAGTGTGCCAGATGTTATGCTAAATACTTTCCTTCGTATTATTTTCATTTTTACCAATATCATTCTCAATGATTGATCAGGTTTGCTCGAGATCACAGATAGCTAGAAAGCGGCACACCAGAGACTTGAACCCAGGTCTCTTTAACATCAGAGGTCCTTCACAGCAAGTCTTGCACCTGCTACTGCTTCCTAACGAGTAAGGCCTATGGAGTCCTACGGGAGCCCTCTGCCTGTGTGACCCTGGATAGCGCACTGTTCTTCTCTCAGCTTGGCTCAAATCAGCAGGTGGACCAGATCATCTCTGAAGTCCCCGCAAGCCCCAAGACTCCAGATCCTTTTCTTCATTTAACAAATATTCATGAGCCGTTACGGACTGAACTGGGTCCCCCCAAAGTAGTAGAGATCGTAGGGGCAGAAGCTACAGTTTGGTGGCAAATGAAGGGCCTCAGTTTCAGCCTGGCTGACTTAGTGGACCTCGCCTCCCTCCAAAGGATGGAGAATTCCAGAGGTTCTGGAGGAAATGGAGGTTAGGTTTGGACATGTCACGACTCGGATGCCTTAACTGTGGGTCTGACGCTTCACTGAGAGGCACGGGCTGTGGATTTGGAGTCATCGGGATGAAGGGCTTAGCTGAAGGTTTACTGAAGAGGGCTGGGGCCCCTCTCTGAAATGTACAGAGAGAGAGAGAAGGCATGACAGCAGCCTGGAGAACATGTGTTCTTTCCTCGGTGTGCTGGGGTCTTTGTCACTTACGCCCTGGCACCTTGACTTTCATGGTCTCTCCAGTCTGGTAGGGACCTGCCTCAGCATCTTTGAACTTGCTGTTCTGTCAAACCCTTGGCCCCCCCACTGCCAGGTCCTCACATTTTTCTATCTCTGACCAACTGTATCCTTCTTGGAGAGGTCTTCTCTGATCACCTTTCTCCCTTTAGAGACCCCCAAAAGCGTTGCTCTTGACCGGCTTTGCCTTGCTGTATTTTGCTGCCTAGCACATACAGTCCTTTGACATCAGATTACATGCTTATTCGTTACTTGGTTATCGCTCAGTCCTTGCTCTTCCTCCCCCTCTCCCCCATGCTGGATTGTAAGCTGCTCGAGAAAAGAGGCTATTGTGACTGCTTTATGCACTCGCAAATGTGTTCCATAACCATTTGTTGAATGAATAAATGAGCATTCAAAGAGGAGTTGGAAGAAGACAGAGAAGGGACAGTAAAGAAGTAGGGAGGAAGTCAGGGTGGATAAGATCCTTGCAAGGCAGGTAAAAAAAAGGTTTCAAGCATAAGAGCGAGTCAGTGGGGTCAGGTGTCCACAAGACGGCTCAAAAGAGAAACGCAGGAATAGGTCCATTGGATTGGCAGTAGGGAAATGGATCCCTTTAGCAGGAGCCATGGCGGAGGGGCAGCGGGGCAGAGGGCAGACTGCAGCGGACTGGGCTGGGCATGGGAGGTGAAGGTGGATGACCGGCGTTCGGGACTTTCTCAAGAAATTGGCTATGAATGCATGAAGATGAAGAGGACCATAGCAAGAGGATGACCACTTTTTCCCAACGTGCTGCATGTTGGTTTGGGGTACAGCATTCAGCTAAATGAGAGGGTACAGTCTGAGCGGGAGTCTGGAAAGTTCCGTTCCAGAGCTGGAGGCCTTTGCGATGGCGGCAAGAGCCAAGGCGCGGCCCTGAACGTGGGCTGACAGGAGCCACCACAGTGGCTCTGCCTCTCTCTCTCTCTCTGCTCAGTATGCAGCCGTTCACCTGTCTGAGGTCAAGTCTGGATGAGATTCCCCTCCCACCTCACCCCTTCCACTGCTCCGGATTCCCATTAAGTGGTATTCTGAGAAAACTGGCTTCGGTAAATATCTGTTTTCTGCCGGGGAGAGTGCTGATAGGAGCAAATAGAAGGACCGCAGCCCATTGTCTAATAGAGGAGGACGTAAGTATATGTTTGCGTCTTCCCAAAATTTGTATGTTGAAATCCTAACCCCTCACCGCGGCCTGATGGTGCTTGGAGGTGGGCCCTTTGGGTCGTAATTGGGTCATGAGGGTGAAACCCTCCTGCTGGGATTAGTGCCTGAGTGGGAGACACCCCCGCCCCCGGAAAACTCCAGTGTCTCTCTGCTCCCCACCATGTGAGGACACGGAGGGCAGGGCAGGCAGTAAGCCTGGACAAGGACTCTCACCAGAGCGGCCCCAGTGGGGCATCTGGGACTCCCAGCCCCCGGAGCCGTGAGAAGTCAGTGTCTGTGGGGCTGGAGGTAGCAGCCGAGCGGACGGGAAGGAAGAGAGAAAGAAGCTGCGGGGACGGCGCTAAGCATCCTGACAGTAGCATTTCAGAGACAAGAGTCCAGAATGGACATGGACCAAAGCCGATAATGGAAAAAAGAGGGGATTCAAATACATATCGCCCTCGACTAGCCCTCACATTGAGGAAATCATGGCTGGAGAGCAGGCGGTGAGCAGAGGTGGACATACCGAGATAAAGCCAGGCCATTTTTTAAACGAACTCGCTGTCTCCCTCCGAGGATATTGAAATGCCTGCTCTCCTGCTGACTTTGAGGGCCTGCTTCCCTTAAGGTTAAGAATGCATTTTTAAAATCCATGATGTAGCAATTCGTGGAATTAAAAGGCTATTTGCCCCGCAACTCACGAAGATGTCTTCCATACAGCGACAGGAAAAAGGGAGGAAAACCGCCACCCAAACAGAACAGAATAGAAGGCAGACGTTCAGAAAACAAAAGAACATAAAACAAGACGCAGAAGCATCACTGAATAGAAATGATGACGCTGAGTACAAGTGGGTTCGTTCTCTAAGTAAAAGGAAAAAATTTGAATTGAAAAACCTCCAGGGATAGGCTCCCCACGAAGGGCAGGCCTAAAGCGAGGTGAGAAAGGGATGGACGGCGGCGAACCGGAGCCGCTAGGAGAGAACGGGAAGGGAGGCAGGGCGGTCCGCGGCGGCGGCATTGGTGGAAGTGAAAAGCATCCCAGAAAAGGGAGGCCAGCGCCCGTGGGTGTGAGAGTCATGCGCTGTGCCTGGGGGAGGGGGCGCTCTCCTGTCATCTGTGCGCTGACCATCCCCAGCTTACACCCCAGGTTTGGGCTACACTGTCGTGTCCCTAGTTCCTGCCGGCCTGACCTGAGTTCCTGCCTGAACCGAGTACCTGCCGGCTGACCGGTGGTTCTAGCTTACCCGGGACCATGCGGTCTCTGGGGACTTCTGGGGCTACACTGGGACAGTCCCAGACACACCAGGAAGGTTGGTCCGCCAGAGTCCCTCTGTCATGGAGAAGGGACACATGCCTTCCTTGGTGAGGCTCCCCACAGATCGTAGCTCCGGGCCTGGGTGTTTTCCCTTCGTCTCCAAGCCCAGGAGGGCAAAGCCGGCATTTGGGGTGTCTCCCCTCTCCCACACTGCCTCACGCTCAGTCAGTACCGGTTGAATGAAAGAACACATGAATGATGGCTTAAGAGTCAGGAACCTTCCTGTGCTGCGTAACAGCACCAGAATATTCAAGGTGGCTTCCAAAAATTTCCTCCTTTAAATACATTTTAAAAAGCAGTATAGGGGCGCCTGGGTGGCAGAGTCGTTAAGCGGCTGCCTTCGGCTCAGGGCGTGATCCTGGCGTTGTGGGATCGAGCCCTACATCAGGCTCCTCCACTGGGAGCCTGCTTCTTCCTCTCCCACTCCCCCTGTTTGTGTTCCCTCTCTCGCTGGCTGTCTCTATCTCTTCAAAAAAAATAAAAGTAAAATCTTTAAAAAAAAAAAAAGCAGTATAAAATGACAGCACACAACTGCATG
This sequence comes from Ursus maritimus, assembly GCF_017311325.1. NCBI lineage: Eukaryota > Metazoa > Chordata > Mammalia > Carnivora > Ursidae > Ursus > Ursus maritimus. Next base: position 5,812,730 of record NW_024423343.1, read on the forward strand.
TGTGTGTGTGTGTGTGTGTGTTCCTTCCATTTGGAATCTTCTACAGAGACCATTCTGGAACATTTCCACTCCTCAAAACCCTCTCACTGCCTTTCAATTTGTATCCCTCTGTTTTGCCTCCCAAAGGTTTAACTTTGGGTCCATTTTCGTTTCCTAAGATTTTGGATTTCTTCAACTTTGTTGAGTAACTTCGGATTCCCAAAACAAAGAATGAAAATAGAATCACCATTTATTACTTTTTTTAAAAATTTTATTTATTTATTTGACAGAGAGAGAGAGAGAGCCAGTGAGAGAGGGAACACAAGCAGGGGGAGTGGGAGAGGAAGAAGCAGGCTCCCAGCAGAGGAGCCCGATATGGGGCTCGATCCCAGGATTCTGGGATCACGCCCAGGGCCGAAGGCAGACACTTAACGACTGAGCCACCCAGGTGCCCCTCACCATTTATTACTAACCTAAGACGTGCTTCCTCTTGCTGTAAGAATTTCTCGTCTTGGTACCATTTGCAGAAACACTTCCATTTCCCTAAATATTTATTAATGGAGTATTTTTATCACCAAACATGCCTTCTAAATATTTTCTTTTCAGGAACCCTCTTGCAAAGTTCAGTTTATTAAACTGCCAGGAGAAAGTGAGGGCAACATCACTTCACAGGTCTGGAGTGGTTTTAACAACAGCGGTGAAATTTGTTTGGCCATTGGCATCTCCACTATTTTACAAATAGATTCGGTTCTGTCACATTTTGTGCAGTGGTTCATGCGGAGAAAAGGTTATCCGAGAATAGATGCATGCAACCATCGGCAAGACAGGCCCTCCTCAGAGTCCCAAGGAGAAGAGTGGCACCTGAAAATCACAGATAGAGAGTCCTATCTTTGGATCACGGCTACCGCCCGTGGACACCACCCGATGCAGCCGCGCTAGGCGCCAGGACGCACAACACGCACCCCGCATGCTAACCCCGCGAGGCAGCCCCTCAGGTCCTCGCTGCCTCTCCAGAACTTCTTCCATTCAAATTGTCCACCTTTGTCCCCATGTCGGCCAAAAAGCTCAGCCCTCCCCTTGTCTGACTTCACGACATCTCTCAGACCTTGCTGGACCATTTGCAATTTTAATATTTAGTCTGTTTGCTGACTGCGTGTAGCAGGTGTATTCCGATTTCTGCTGTGAAAATTGCAACCCTCCATAACGGGTGCCGTCAGCACTCGACTTGATGAGAGAGAATGGGTTCTCTTAAGCAGGTCTGTACCCGATTCTCTGAGGCTTTACACTGAAGTTTTGTGGACGCGGTTGTCTGCAGTCAATTTCACTCTCGGTTTTTCTTGGGAGTATGTTACTTCAGATGATGGGGGTTGTTTTAGTCCATCCTCTGTGTTCGATTTTTTCATCATTGGTGTTGCAACCCACGGGGGTCCCGTACACGTTTATCTGGTGTACTGCCAATACATAAAGGACCAAAGTTGGCTAACGATTTACTTCCACATAATTTAGAGCTGCTACCTCCCCGACAGCACCCTCACTCACTGGCTTCCGTTCTGCTTGGTTGGAAAAGGAGAAGAATGGGAGTGACAGCCGGCAAGCAGTGGCTTGCTCCTTTGCCCGGCAAAGCCCCCGGGGCTGTGTCACGCCTGTGAGCATCATCTGGTCAAGTGCAACTGGGGGAGTCAAGCTCAGAAGGCTTGCATTATGTCACTTGTTTGCCAAATATGCTTCCAGCTCTTTCCTTTCTCCCTGAGGTGAGAGAGGCAGTTCTGGGAAAAGCACTTGATGATGTCTGATTGGGATGTGGAAGCCTTTCAGCAGAGCTAAGGAGATAGTTTATTCTAAGAGTCAGGCTTGCGTAATAGTTTTGATGTACTTTATAAAACTAAATTATTTGTGCTAATGGAGGAGGTAATGAGAAGATAATGCAAAATGGACAAAAACCTAATGGTCTTTACGTTCGGTCTTTAGAGTGTGTCTCTGTGTGTCTCCAACCAATCACCCCGCGCGATTGTATTTTCTTAGGTGGGTATTAACGCTGAGGGCACATTCCTCTTCCTGCTGAGCCAGCCCGAGCTAGTCACAGGAAACAGTTCCAAGGTGGCTAGAGAAGAGAAACTGGAACCTAATATTTATACCAGAAATCCACAAATTGGATAATCTCCATTCCCTGAGGTGAGTGTTGGTTAAAAACAGACAGACAGAAGCCAACGCTGTGTCCAAGTACAGAAGTGTCATAATTTATCAAAGTCCTAACGATGACTGGTAGTCACCCAAATTTTGCGAAACTGACCACTTAACGTCTTGGTCCTAATTACTCATTCTCTGAAAAATATGTTTCCTAGATGTCTGGGGGAGTTGTTCTAAAACACGATATTCTCTAAATAGCAATTTTATCTTTTAAGTCATCTGGCCATTGTTCTAGACCTGCAATATGCTGTCCGCCCAACTGCTACTTTCAGCTGTTTTACTCAGAAATGTAATTACTCAATTTTTTGCATGCTTGCTTTTCATCTTTTCAATTAAAAGGACTATGTCTTTTATGAAGGGCACTCCTCTCACTTGCCAAGAACTGTGCCCACCTGGAGTAGAGTTCCAGTAAATTTCAGTTCAATGTGCTACTCTCCTCTCAGAGCAACAGAACAGATTTTAAGATCCTACATTCATAGAACTCCTGGAGGTCATCCGCACGTTCTGAGGTACTCAGAGTTCAACGTCTGCGTTTGGAGGGGACCCAACTCGGCCCCTAACAAATGTCATAATCGGGAGTATGGAGTTGCACCTGGCATGCTAAGAGCAACCGTCGTTACTCTATACAGATAGTACTCACGCTCTGGAGTTGGGGTGCAGAGAGCATGCCCTCATGCTCAGAGAACCAACCTCAGGAATGGGCCAGGATGGTGGAGATGTGTTGTTGCCCTTGTTGTTTGAAGCCTGGGCCACTGGGATGATGTTGCGTTCATGGTTTGCAGGGCTGTGAGGGGCTGGGCACTCCACGCTGCCCTCCTTTATCGGGGTCTGGAGCGTGGCTCCTTGTTGGCTCATGCCGAGCAGCTCTGTTCTCTGTCTCTGTTGTTTCGTCTCTGAACAACAGTGAGCCCTGGGAATTCACTGTTAAATGCACTGTTGGAAGGATGGGCTCTTCACTGGCCGGTGCGTCTAGGACAGGATATGGACAGACCGGGCGGACGGGCCAGAGATTGCCCACACGTGCCGATGCAAGGGCTGCCTTGTCAGGTCAGCCCTTCTGTGGCTCCACCCTTACCTGGGCTTCACCCGTGTTTCTGCAGAGAATGGCAGATCACGTTGTGCCAGAATGGTCTCCCAAATCCGGCACGACACTCCTGAACCCATTCTTCGGGGTGCCCGACTCGGTCCTGGGGGTGAGCTCGAGAAGTCACGAGGCCACCTTAGGTCTCGGAGACCTATGCTTCATGCTTTTTCTTATCTTCTTTTTTAATACCTCAGGGACTAAAATCATACGGATGAATGCAATTTCTAGAGAGATGGAAAGAAACTAGGAACAAATACAAAATGCTCACGATTCCTCATCCTTTGTGTCCTAAAATAGGCTGAACGTAACACGGCGTATTGGAGTCTTGCTGTTCTAGTAACAGACTCTATGATTTGGGGTTATGTTGGGAAGCAAGTTTTAATTATGGGTACCTTGGCACTTCCAGGAGTCTGCAACTGGACTTGGAGATGGAGGGTGCTTATACCCACCCCTGTTCTCCCGAGGATGGGTCTGAGCTCTGAAAAGTGCTAACAAGCATGTCCATTTTCTGAGTATTTAACGCCCTACAAGTGTGTGTGACGGACAATCTGAATGCATAGCCATTTGCACTTCACCATAAAACGCATTTTCAAAATGACGTACTATTCACTCAGCTGTGTATCAAGGATTTGATACCAAATGTCATAGTCCAATTATAAGGAATCTCAGGAAAAGGCAGTTATGGCAGGGGGTAGTACATCGCCATAGAAACTGGGACTTTTTCACAGAGTGAAATAATGAGGATCGTGTTAGCCTAGAATCCTGAAAATGCAGTACTCTTAAGGAATGTCTGTATTTGTCTCTATCTACACTCCTCCCCATCTACCTACTTATTGTCTTTCACCTGTATAGGAATGTGCCAATTGTATGAGCCTAATGCCTAGATATTCTTAAGCAGGGAACTGTCTTTATTTAAGAAAATACAGTGATCGGCTACTTGATGAAAATCTAAACCCGGAGGGTGTTGGAGTGTAAGGTACAAGAAACAAAGAGCTAGTAGCGAATCTGTTTCCTGTTGAAATAGACAAGAGAGGGGATAAGCACAGTAAGAGGGGGTGGCAGCTCAGAGCAGTGCTGATGGAGTCTGTGAGCAGTGGAAGTTGATGAAGGACCTCGAAGAACTGGAGTGTTGGCCATTATAGTTTTAAAATATTGTCTAAAGTTATGAAATGTAACATACATACAGAAAACAGCATAAAATGTGAATATGTGTTTTAACAAATGATTATGAAACCAAAAGTCTTGTCCAAGGTAGGGAATGAGGGTACTCCAGGACTCCAAGACCCCAAATGTGTCTCTTGGTCAGCACAGCTCCCTACCTCCCCTCTAGCACACCAGCTACCCTTATTCTGTGATGAAATATTTTCTTTGCTTTGACTTTTGCATCCCTAGAAACATACCTTAGTATCATCTGGAAAAATTTACGTGGAATCTAGTGCTCAGATCCTAAGTGCTGGGTCTCATGAGCTTGACAGTTGCAAAACCAACATTCCAGTCAAAATATACAATATTTCAATCACTCCGGAAGCTTCCCTCTTGCCACCTGTTGGTCAATGCTCTGCCTAATAGAGGCACCACAGCTGATTCCTAGAAACTGTGGATTATTTGCCGGTTCTCCAACTTTATGCAAATGAGCCATACCATATGTATCTGGGTTCACGTGCTTGTGGTCCATGTTATGTGAATCAGTAGTGAATCAGGACTTTATCTCTGAGTAGGAGTCAGTGTATGAATACAGCGCACTGTTCTCTTTTTTGGTTCTCCTGTTAATGGATACTTGAGCTTTGTAGTTGGGTTTTGGCAACTGTGAGAGAAGGGGCCAAGGACATTCTTGCACACATCTTGTGAAAGGATGATTTCACTGATCTTGGATGGATCCTAGCTGTGGAATTGCGGGTGCAGTGTGGTATATGTCTCACTTTGCAAGAAAGTGCTGGCTGGTTTTCCAAAGAGGGTGCACAGCAGACCCTATGCCAGCGTCCCACCATCTCTCCAGCACATGCTATTTTCAGTCTTTCTAATTTTAGGTATTTCAGCGAGTGTGACTCATACTTCATGAGGGTTTTAATTTTCATTTTCCCATGGAATAATGAATGATAATGGACAACGTCTCATAATTTTTTGTCCATGCACATACTTTCCTTTGTGAAGAGCCTATTCAAATATTTTGCCCATTAAAAAAAAATCAAACTGTATGATTTTAACCCTTCTATATTTATTAAGACTTGCTTTATGGACAGCACATGGTTTCTCTCCGTGAACGGTAAAGAGCGCGTGTTCTGCTGTTGGGTGGAGTCAACTGTGTCAATTACGTTATGTTGCTTTCTGGTGTTCTTTGCATCTCCTCTGTCTTTGCTTTCTGCCTATTTGCTCTTTCAGTATTACTTTTTAAATGGATGACATTGCCACAATGCAATGATCTCTATCTTCCTTGACACAAAGAACTTTTCTGAATGTTTTGTGGATTACACCAATTGTAAAGACTGAATCTCAGTGCAATTGGAAGAGAGCCCAATCTGGATGGAGGCAAGCTACTCAAATTGAACGATGTTAGCAATCTCAGATTGTAAGAACCAGAAGTATCCATGAAATATCTGGAACTCCCTGGAGAACGTGCAGAAGGCTTGCAGGGGAAGTCATTGGACTATTATACAATATATGGAGTGTGATGTACTAAACCTTATCTGGAACCCAAGAAACCAAGTGACACTCACTTCTTTACATTAAACTGGCACTTTAAACTGAGCATCTACTATGTTGGGAACACTGTTCTAGGCACTGGGGCACACTAGAGATGAAAGTAATTAGTCCCTTTCTTAATGAAGATTATATTTTAGTGGAGAAGACAGATGATAGGCAAACAGAGATATAAAGAACAGCTAATAGTAAAGCTCTGAAGAAAGTATGAGTGGGGAGGTGTAGTTTCAGGTGTGTGAATTATGGAAGATCTCTCTAAGAAGATGACATCGTGTAGAGATCTGAATGAAGTGCAGAAATGAACTATGCAAAGATTTGAAAGGGGGCACCTATTTCAAATAGAAAGAAGAGCTAGTGCCAAGGGCCTGAGGTAGAAACACGCGTGGTGAAGTGGAGGAATCAGGAGATATGTCTGGCACTTACAGCGTCTTACTATGCTTGATCAGGAATCTCTCTTTCCCACTGACCTTTGCTTTAGAATGGGCACTGGAGGCATAGATCATTTTGGCCATACCTAATGTGCCTTCAAACCAAGAGGAGTTCTAGTTTGGTAATTACAGTACCTTGCAACACCTTCAGAACAGGGAAACTTCCGAGTCCTCGTGGAAGTTGCAAGAGGGGATAAGCGTGGGATTCTTCTGGTGGTAGGGACATGCATATTGATTATGGATGAGGGATGAGGCTGTTCCAGGAAAGAGATACTTGTTCCGTGTAATACTCTAATGCCTTTGGAGCAGATAGGTCGGAAAGGTATCCTCCACCTCCAACAGCCCATGGTCTCTAAAGCAGGAAGAACACATAAAATACAGGTAGAGTGACCAATTGTCTCATTTTCCTGGGATTAAGTCAATTCTCTTGACATGTCCCTGGCAAATCAAGACAAGTTGGTCAATCTGGGAGCAGACCCAACCTATGGGTTGAAAATTCTTGTTTTCCCAAAGCTCAGTTCTCCCCCAGGGATCCTCAGACCTGTTGGCCACCCAGGTGTGACTCAGGACACTCCAAGCTTGAGGTTCTTTGCAGCTGGGTGAGATTGAGCTCAGAGATAAGGAACCAATTTTCTGTATGGACCATGGTTTAGGTGAGGGGATGCAAGTGTCTTCAACAATATATCTTGAAGGGTCGCCTGGGTGGCACAGCGGTTAAGCATCTGCCTTCGGCTCAGGGCATGATCCCGGCGTTATGGGATCGAGCCCCACATCAGGCTCTTCCGCTATGAGCCTGCTTCTTCCTCTCCTACTCCCCCTGCTTGTGTTCCCTCTCTCGCTGGCTGTCTCTATCTGTCAGATAAATAAATAAATAAAATCTTAAAAAAAAAAAAGAAGACTAAAAACAACAACAACAACAACAACAATATATCTTGAAGGAATCACCTCTTTAGCCAAACCTTGTACAAGAGTTAGGGAACCCAAGAGCCAATGCCAGGAGAGCTGCTGAGAAGCCATTGCAAAGTTCGCTCATCATTCCATGCCTCCCTGCAGGAAAGGACCCTTGAGCAAGAAAAATAAAAATTTGCAGAGATTGCAAAGTTTTACTTGGAGAGGGGAACATGCCTCTGAGCTTCATTCGACCAGACACTCAGCCAAAGGTCAGCACAGAAACGAGAATCTGCCCATGGTCTACGTGAGGGTTCCCTGGTAAGATACCCAGCCATGACTGGGGTGAGGTGGGTAGAAGGAAGGGCTGGGAGCTCACACAGCAGATGGTGGCCAAAACAAAAAAATCACTGTGAATGTTTCATTGCGATTAAATTTATCTCCAGGGTGGTGTTACCTGGGCCACCGACCTTGTGTAGCTCTTTGAAATTGACCAGGTATTTTTCATTTGTCATGCGGAGTCACTGGCCGTGCTATGATGAACACGTGCCAGGAAGCTCATGTCTGCTCTTGGACACATGTTTGCGTCAATGAACAGTACTGTAAGCATGACGCCTAAAATCAGAGACCAGCAACAATATCCAAAGAAGGAGGGAAGTGTTGCCGAAGGAATAACTCAGAAATAACCCAGGCCTCTGTCTGTAGACTTGGGTCAAAGGGACCTGGAAGGGGTGAGTGAGAGCCACTGCCATGCGTCCAAGAAGAAGTGTGCCCTGCACCAGACGCTGGAGAATGAGGCCCATCTGCTGGTTAGCATTCCTCTGTTCTAATGACTCCTTTATGGAAGATTTAGGGCCCCGGTAATAGGAAGCGAGTCATAAAATATATACGGGTTCTAGGAACAGGATCTGACTAGCTCTAGGGGCAATTTAAACTTATGACAGTGAACTTTCCTGTATAAGAGGTGATTTTTCGTAGGTTGTGAACGTGCTGAAAACGCGACTCTCTGTACAGAGCTGTTCTACAATGTATTTCATGGTGATTCATGAAGCCGAGCGAGAGGAATAAAAAACCAAGGCTTCTCCTTTGAGGCATGAATATGGGAGTGATCAGACATTTTTCTCATGGAAAAAGGAAGAGAGCAAACGAAGCCAAATAGAATTATGTACAAAGGCCACGGGAACGTTACCATGGTTGGACCGTGGATGCAGCTCCCCACAGCTGTGTGCGTGCCTCGATTTCGGACCAGCGCGGCCTTGGCGCTGTCAGGGAGCCAGGCCACAGGCACCTTGGGGACCTAGCGAGGTAGCTGCCCCGTCCTTCCTGTGGCCCCTGGGCAGGACCGGACGGTGTCCCGCCTCACACTCACGCCACGTATCTCTTGTCTGTGGCCCTGGCATCCCCGTCGTCATCACCAAGGATTGACCACATAGGACCCACCGGGCCCCTGCAGACTCAACCCACAAGTTCAGGGCCACCCGCTCTGGTGAGTAGCTTTGACGAGTAGGGGTGGAAGCCGGAAGCTCCATTCTCCTCTCCTCCCCGTGGGTGGACAGTTCGGATTTGTAGTCACTCTGAAAACATCTCTAAAGCTGTCCTGTGAGACGGGCAGCCTGTCCCCACGAGGCGGCCAGCTGGAAGCGCCTCCACACCCACTCCCCTCCTTCCTGCCCAGTTAAATCTGGGCCTATAAATACTCAATCAAGATTTGCAGATGAATAAGTTTTAAAAATTTCATGGGTATTTGGAACATTTCACTTTTCGCTCTTTCAAATATATATATATTCCAAGCTAATGGACTTCAGCTTGTCAGTTCAGTCATACCCTCTCCTTTACTTCAAATTACAATTTGCCAGTCCTGGATGGCTCAGTCCGTTCACCGTCCAGCTCTTGATTTTGGCTCAGGTCATGAGCTCACAGGTTGTGAGATGGAGCCCTGTGTTGGGCTCCGTGCTGAAGATTTTCTCTCTCTTCCTCCCCTCCCTCCCCACCCCACTCATGTGCGTGCTCTCTCTCTCTGCAAAAAAAAAAAAAAAAAAAAACCCAGGTGAATAATAAAACCCTCATTTTGGATATGTTAAAATGGGGGGAGGAGTGCATCTTGGAACTGATAAAATATGTTGGGGAACCCCGCCAGCCACTGAACCCCGGGCCTGCAGCGCTGCTTGCATGGCCCCCCTTCGCACGTGTCCCCCTTGAGTGACCGGAGCCCTCCGAGCATCTCGCAGCGGCTGAAGTGGCTCCTGCTTAGGAGAGCCAGCACGGAAGTCTGGCTGCTGGCAGCCCTCTGCGCTCCCATGCAGTGATGGGAAACAGAGATTCTTTGCTTTATATTTAGAAAACTGTACTTCAACTCAATATTTGATGATTTGGATTCATGCATTAGGGTAAGAAAGGATCTTACATTTGTGTTTGACTGTGAGCCACATGTTCAAAAAGAAATCGAGTTACATTTGATGGTGTGGGATCACAGAAATTGGAGCGAGTGTAGTTCACCTTTGTTTCCCCAGAGGGGGAAACTGAGTCCCAGAGGAAGGCACGGACTTGCCCAGGGTCTCACCATCAATGCCAGTCCTGGTAGGGGACCCAGGTCTTCCAATGACCGGTTCACAGCCCTTTTGTCACAAATGCTGTTTCTTTTGACTTTATTTATTTCTGTTCCAGTACACATAAATACAAGCTTACATCTTTCCAGTTGACTGAGCAGTCTCACCCTTTTGTAGCAGTAACAGAGAATCTTCAAAGGAAAGTTTCATTATGACTCTCATACTGCTATAGAATGAACACATGCCCAAGATTTTATTCAACTCATTAGTGAAGGAAGGAACCAGTAAGATGTTACAACCTGTAGGAAGAATTCAGACCAACACACAGATAAAGGCAAGCGAGATGCAGAACTGATTTTACAAAGAAATGCAAATAGGTCGGCAATCAATTGCATTCCACAAGACACAACTAATTTGCATTTTTACAGGCAGAAAAATTTGCATTGGTGTTGATTTCTACAGCTTTGCAGGGTTGTAAAAAACTCGAAGACAGTGAGCAGGACCTTGGAAAGGTGTGCTAGGCAGGACACACAGCAATCATTTTGTGTGTGTGTGTGTGTGTGTGTGTGTGTGTGTGTCTACTTCAACGTCTTGCAAAATTCTTCCTAACGGTGGTAGGAAGTGATAGGTGTGATTTAAGAATTGAGAATTGGGATGTCTGTGGCTCAGTCAGTTAAGTGTCTGCCTTCAGCTCAGGTCAAGATCTCAGAGTCCTGGGATTGAGCCCTGCATGGGAGCCTGATTCTCCCTCTGCCTGCCATAGCCCCTGCTTGTGTGCGCGCGCGTGCGCGCTCCCTCTCTCTCTCTCTCTGTCAAATAATAATAATAATAATAATAATAATAATAATAATAAAAGAGAACCGAGAGTCTATATATTTTTAAACAAAAGTCTCCTTGTAATTGTCTCCTCCTGTTGTATATATATGCACTACACTGAGAAATTTGATTTTAAAAGCAATTACTTTTGGGACAAATCCTAATTATTGCCTCCTGCCCTTTCTCCCGGTTTTTATAATCAAGTTGGGTCAAAGTAAATGATGTGATTGCCTTGGTGGAATGACTTCAGGCTAACGGTAAATTTCCATGTCAATTTCCACTTCTGTAGCCCAGCCTCAAAGATCCTTTTCTTCCTTTAACTATTGTCCCAAGGATATTCCCCCCACCCCTTGGCCCCCTCCATTTTACTTCTTGGACAGATATTTAAACATGGCCAGACCAACCCTGAGAGGCTTAGCCAGGTTTGCCCTTTGTAACTAGTCTGACCAACTAGGTGGGCTGTTATACATGACCCCTCCTTTCTTTCTGAGCCCCAAGACTCTGTACCCGCTGTGGGTTCGAGTCATTCCACCTGGACCTTGGCCTTGGGCTTATTTTCATTTCTGTACTGGGTCTAGTGACTGCCTTATTTCCATTCATGGCCCTGACCTCCTGGGGCTAGGTGTGCTCATTCCAGGGACAGAAACCTAACACATCTCTGTGGCCCCTCCGTCCACCCAGACAGGTATTAATTTCCTGCCTGATGTCTGACGTTTTCCCATCACATACCAACAAGCCTCCCTCTGTGGTCTTGTAGATTTCCTGAGCCACGGCTGGAGAGCTTTGCATCCCTTCCACACAGTGGTTCCCACTGGAGCGAGCATCTCAGCAGCTTCCTCCGGCATCTGCCCCACCCCAGGGCAGAGTTTGGCGCCGAGGCTCTGGGCTTCTCCCCTGCAGAACCAGTGCTGAGTCAGCAGGTCCAGGTCTCACACACCTATGGAGCTATCTCTCAGAAACAGTCACCCCAGCAGAAAGGTCTAGTGAACACATGTTTCATTAGCAGATACTTAACAAGCACCTGCTATGTGCCGTCACTCTTGGGCTTATTATCTTTAACTCTTAGGACACAGAAGTGTTGGGTGTGATGTGAATTTAGACCAATTACTGGAAGTTTAGTCACCTATGAGCACCAGCAGCATGACTCAAGGTGAAACAGCACCTCAGGATTTATTTATTTATTTTTTGGTAATTTCAATGAAATGTATGTATTTATTTATTTTTAAATTTTCATTCAATTTATTTAAACTAAAAACAAAACAGCTCATCGATTTCTACTATCCCTGTCCCCTGCCTCTTGAAACCATTATTCTCTGTATCTATGAGCTTAGGGTTTCTTTTCTTGTCTTGTCTTGTCTCTTCTTCTTTTCTTTTTTTTTTGGGGGGGGATTCCACATATAAGAGACATCACACAGTGTTTTTCTTTTTCTGCCTGACCCATTTCACTTAGCACAATGCTCTTTAGGTTCAATCCATGTTGTCCCAAATGACAGGTTGTCTTTCTTTCTCATGGCTGAATAATATTCCTCTGTGTGTGTGTCTGTGTGTGTGTGTGTGTGTGTGTGCGTGTATACCACAATTTCTTTACCCATTTATCCATCAATAGACACTTAGGTTGTTTCCATATCTTGGCTATTATAAATAATGCAGCAATGAACATGCGGGTGCAGATATCTTTTTAAGTTAGTGTTTTCATTTTCTTTGGTTAAATACCTAGAAGTGGAATTGCTGGATCCCGTGCTATTTCCGTTTTTAATTTTTAAAGAACCGCCACACTGTTCTCCACAGTGGCTGCACCAGTTTGCATTCCTGCCAATGGTGCACGTGGGTTCCCTTGGCTCCACGGCCTCACCAACACTTGTTATGTCGTGTCTTTTTGATACTAGCTGTTCTAGCCGGTGGCAGGTGACATCTCATTGTGGTTTCCATTGTTGACCACCTGGATGTCTTCTTTGGAAAAATGTCTACTCAGGTCTTCTGCCCACTTTTTAAATTAAATTGTTTGGGGGGCGCCTGGGTGGCTCAGTTGTTGCGCATCTGCCTTCGGCTCAGGGCGTGATCCCGGAGTCCTGGGATCGAGCCCCACATCGGGCTCATCCAGTGGGGGCCTGCTTCTGCCTCTCCCACTCCCCCTGCTTGTGTTCCCTCTCTCGCTGGCTGTCTCTCTCTCTCTGTCAAATAAATAAATAAAATCTTTAAAAAAAAATGAAATTGGGGTTTTTCTTTGCTATTGAGTTGAATGATACGTATATTGGATATCAGCTCCTTATCAGATATCTGATTTGCAGTTCTTCTCTCCCATTCAGTAGATCGCCTTCTCGTCTTGTTGACTCTTTCCTTTGTGGTGCAGAAGCTTTTTAGTTTAATGTGGTACCACTTGTTTCTTCTTTTGTTGCTTTTGCTTTTCGCGTCAGATTCAAAAGATCATTGCCGTGACCCATGTCAAGAAGCTCATGTTTTCTTCTATGAGTTTTATGGTTTCGGGGCTTATGTTTAAGACTTTAATCCATTTTGAGTTAATTTTTGTATATGGCGTAAGATCGTTGTCTAGTTTCATTCTTTCGCGTGTGACTGTCCAGTTTTCCCAACGCTACCTATTGACTAGACTGTCCTTTCCTGATTTTGTATTCTTGGCTCCTTTATTGTAAATTAATTGATCATCTATGCATGGGTTTATTTCTGGGCTCTCTATTCTGCTCCATGGATCTATGTGTCTGTTTTTATGACAATACCATACTGTTTACTAATTTTCTTTTTACTATAACTTTGCAATATAGTTTAAAATCAGGGAGCTTCATGGCTCCAGTTTTGGTTTTCTTTCTCAAGAATGCTTTGGCTATTTGGGGTCTTTCATGGTTCCATACAAATTTTAAGATTGTTCCCTTTCTGTGAAAAATACCACTGGAATTTTCTTGGGGAATGCACTGAATCTGTATACTGCTTTGGGTAGTATGGACGCCTTAACAATATTAATTCTTTCGGTCCATGAACGTGGAATACCTTTCCATTTATTTGTGTCTTTTTCAATTGTTCTCATTAATGTCTTGCAGTGTTCAATACCTAGGTCTTTCACTTCCAAAGGTGGCAAGTGATAAACACTTTTGTTTGCAATTTGTCTGTTATTTCCAAGATCAAATGTTATTTCCACAGAGAACTTCTCTATGCGGTAGAGATGGTAATCTGGGGGTGGGAGGTCTGGGAGAAAAGTAGCAGAGTGCAATAATCTGCTGGGTCAATGGAGGACAGTTTTTGTGTGTTTGTTTTTTTTTTTTTAATGAAAATCTAGGATTGTAATTATCTTAGTTTAGTAAAATGTAGGATAAAATTAATGTCACTTTCTTTAGCACAATATTCCAGTGAGACTGTGGCTAGGCAAAGGATGACTTGGAGAAAAGTGTGTTATAATTTTATCTGGGCTGCTATTATTTAATATATAAATCTATGATATGGTGACCAATGGGCTGGTTTCCAAGAGCTGGCTTTTGTAATATTTCCTTTTAATAATGACTTCTAAAGTCCTTTGTTAAACAAAAAGGTGCTTAGCACAGTTAATGTCAAATAAAAATAAGTTATTTTTAGATTCGTTAGCTATTTGTCCTGAAATTCTGGTTAAATGTTTATTGCTAGTTTAAATAGTGGTAGCAGCAAATTTTTAGCTATGTGTTTTATAAAAAAAAAAAATTGATGCTTTTGATGTAGAGCCCAATAACTGTAAGGAAAAGCTGGCGATTTTAATTTCTGTGCTAATAGAGGACATGGCTAATTAAAATAGCATCGGGTCCCTGATTTGCAAATGTGCATTTGGCAAAGCCATCAGTTTACTGACTCACTCTTTCAGAGGTCCCTGGTGACCTCCCAAGAGCCATGAAGCTTATTTTGTCTCTGGGCAAATGAGTAAAATCTGTCACAGTTCAAACAAGTGCCCCCGAGAGCGTATGGACCATCAGACCAACGGCGGTGATGGTTAGTCACCTGCTGCTCCAGCAAGCACTCTGGGGGACAGTGCAGCGTCTCTGTGTCTTCATCTCTGGACTCTAGCGGTGAAATAGGCAGGACCCTCCCCTGCTGGATCTCGCTGTGGCCTGTGGACCCCCACAACCCTGCCCCCTGAGATCATGTCCCTGGTGCCTTCAGAGTTCTCCCCTAAACCCCCTGTCCTTGTGGGCTCCCTTTCCTGCCTCTCTCAGACTTGCAAATAGCAGGTGTTTGGGCCACTAAGGACCCGTTTATCAGAAGGGGGAATGAAGCATGAGAGACTATGGACTCAGAAGCAAACTGAGGGCTTCAAAGGGGAGGGGTTGGGGGAATGGGATGGACTGGTAATGGGTAGTAAGGAGGGCACGTATTGCATGGTGCACTGGGTGTTTTATGCAACTAATGAAGCATCGAGCTGTACATTGGAAACCAGGGATGTACTGTACGGTGACTAACATAATATAATAAAAAAACATTAAAATAATAAAAAAATACCCGTTTACCTGGGAGGTAAGGCCTATTAATAAGTTTGAATGATATGTACATACACATATACATATATGTATTCGCCATTTTTAGCTTTACTTTGTGAATTGTTTGATGTCATTACCGTTGAAGAATTTTAAACTTAGAGAGAGAGAGAGCGAGAGAGTGAGTGGGGGGAGGGGCAGAGGGAGAGAGAGAATCCTGAAGCAGACTCCCTACTGAGCATGGAGCCTAACGTGGGGCTTGATCCCAGGACTCCGAGATCATGACCTGAGCTGAAACCAAGAGTCAGAAGCTTAACCGACTGAGCCACCCAGGTGCTCCTTGATGCTGTTACCTTTGTTCACTTTTCTTTGGGGGTATGTGTAAAATCATCTGTAGGTTTTTTTTTTTTAACATAGTAATGAGGTTAATCCTTGGTTTGTGTGTATGTTGCACATGTATATCCTAGTTTGCTTTTTTATTTTATTCATGGATGTTTTGTATTGTTTGTTTTATAGGAAGATGCTTTTTAAAAATGTTGTCAAACCCAATGCCTCTTCTGCAGTGGGAATGCCTGCCATTGGCACAGTGGGGTCCATATCCTAAATGACAGCTGTTGTGACCAACATCATTCCTGTTCCTAGGAAAATTTTCTCACCTCTTGCCTGTGTTCTTGAAGCCAAAGGTGACCATGCACTGATGATGTGTGTTGGACAGTTCCTAAAGTTGGGAAGAGCCTGTGCTCCTGAACAGGGAGCACTAGCGGACACCAGTGCTTCGGGGAGAAGAAAGACAGATTGGTCAAAACCTGCCTCTTGGAGAGTATGAATTAAATACATTCTTGCATATTAAAGTACAATTTCGTCATTGGATTGTGTCCATTTCCTTGCTTCTCTGCATGTGCGAATTCTTGAATCTGGAGGTCTTTCCAGATTAGCATGACATTTGTGATTGCACATGGCAGCGAAGGAGCATGCTGCAGGACTAGGTAATTCGGTCTCCTCGTTTCTGTATACACGTGCACACACATTATTCTCTCTGGAAGGATTAGTATCTCATAAACACATGTAAACATACCAAGAGTGAAGCATGATCCCATTTTACATTGGAAACAAAGACAGTGAATGCTGGACTTGCAAATAGCGTTATTTTATTAAAATATTTAGTAAGATTTAATGAAAATAAATTTTAAATTGCAGCTCCACATAAATAATTATGATTTAAAATTCTGATAGAGGGGCGCCTGGGTGGCACAGCGGTTAAGCGTCTGCCTTCGGCTCAGGGCGTGATCCTGGCGTTGCAGGATCGAGTCCCACATCAGGCTCTTCTGCTGTGATCCTGCTTCTTCCTCTCCCACTCCCCCTGCTTGTGTTCCCTCTCTCGCTGGCTGTCTCTCTCTGTCAAATAAATAAATAAAATCTTTAAAAAAAAAAAAAAATAAATAAATAAAATAAAATAAAATAAAATTCTGATAGACATTAATTAAAACTTGGCCCTTTAATCTTAATAGATAATCTTGGATGTTTTAGAAGAAAAATATTATTTGTAAACTTATGAAAATAATTCACATTTTGTACATTTGGAATGCATTTAAATTTTACCTTTTAATCCCCAAGATCATTAGTATCAATGGAATCAAAATTACATAGAAAATTTAAAAAACAGTATGGTGATTTTTGCTGAAGTGAAGGTAAGGAAATCATTTTCATAGAAAAAACATATTTTATTAGTTATGTATATATTTGTTGTATGACTCAT
>NW_024423343.1:5829582-5938846 GCF_017311325.1 Ursus maritimus
AGAACACCAGACACAACACAGTACTTATTAAACTCCATCTTTGATATTTTGCCAACTTCCAATCATATGAAAAGCGTAGATTTATGCAAATTTTTGTTTTTGTTGTTTGTTATGACATTGTATTTGTCATGTGAGGATAAAACAGATTTCATTTAACAATGTGTTAGCTTGATTTATAACTTTTGGATATTTACACATGTGACGTGCGGGTCGCCATTTGTGGTCTGTGTTTCTGGCTTCGTACATGTCTGGCAATCCTAGTCAACACAATCCTGTTAGCATGTCTGTCTTTAGTGCCCAGCTTTTAAGTCCCCTTTCCATCTTGATGTAATATAAATGTTTTGCTACTTTTTAAAAAATTATTTTTTAAAAATTTATTTTTAAAGCTTTGTTTTATATCAATCCTTAATCTGTCTGGAGTTCATTTTGGTTTTTTTTTTTTTTAAGATTTTATTTATTTATTTATTTATTTGACACAGAGAGAGACATCCAGCAAGAGAGGGAACACAAGCAGGGGGAGTGGGAGAGGAAGAAGCAGGCTCATAGCAGAGGAGCCTGATGTGGGGCTCGATCCCACAACGCCGGGATCATGCCCTGAGCCGAAGGCAGACGCCCAACCGCTGTGCCACCCAGGCGCCCCATGGAGTTCATTTTGGTTTAAGATGAAAAGAACTTAATTCTGTCTCCCAAATTCTTAGTCAATTTCACACATATGGTTTTGCTGAAAAATCTTTCACTTCTTCACTAATTTGTAACTTTACCTTTATAATATGTTACATTTATTTATAACATGTGTTTTTACTTTGTTTCTGTTTTTTCTTATTTTTTTTATCATCATTGTTTTGCTTTATGATATTCTTTGGAGTATGTCTCACTTCATTATCTTTATTTTTCAAAAATGTATTAGATGTTCTTAAAAATTAATTTGCCAGATGAGCTTTACAATGTTTGGCAAGTGAAGAATAGTTTTCTTCTTTGTTAAAACAAAGCCAAAATAGTTATGAAATTTTCAGGGTAAAAGAGAAAGAAAATTTATCCAACAGCTCTCATAGCATTTCTAAAAAAATAATCTTTTCTTTCAGGCTTTGGAGACTATAAAAACAAATTTTTGCATATTGATGAGTTCCGTTCTGCTTTGTTTTATAAGAGGAAACTAGGGCATGCTGGGAATCTGTGTCAGGGGTCAAGGCCTATGCAGGGGATGAGGGCCCCTTACTGGGTTGGGGAGGCTGGCTTTGTTCAGCGGTGAGAATTCCAGGGGAGCCCACTCTGAAAGCCCGAGGAGAGCAGGGGACATTCCTTAAGGACACCACTAATGAGAAAGTGGGAGTTACTGTGTTTCCAGAGGTCTGCCTGCTTATGGCATGGCGCACAGGGCAAGGGTCCGGAAAGAATGAGGAGGGAGGGAGGGATCTAACCAGTGGGTCAAGATGGGCTTTGATTCTGGAGGTGACGTAGGGCGGGAGGTAAGCCAAGTTGGGCTCAGAATGCTGGTGGCGCTGGGACTATGTCTGTGGGCAGAAGTGGGGGAAGAAACACTGCAGTGTGGGGTACACGAGGGGACATGAGGCTGCTGCGGGGCCTGGGGTCCTGACATTTATCAGGTCTATAGACCTGGTGATCATTCTGAATCCCGAGGGAAGACCTGAAGTGTCGCTCAACAGCCTGTCAACATGTTACAGAATTCTTTTTCGTTTGGGGCACCCGGCTGGCTCAGTGGGGCACGCGACTCTTGACCTCAGGGCTGTGGGTTCAAGCCCCACATTGGGTGTAGAGATTGCTTTGGTGCAATCTTCTCTTTCAGGCTTTGAAGATGGTAAAAACATACTTTTGCGTATTGATGAGGTCCAGTCCTCCTGGATACATACCACGTACAAGGCAGGCTGCCTAGAAATACTTTGAAAAGACTGACCCCAGAGCCCCATCTGGGCTTCCTTCCATGAAAATCACGCGGGGAAATTCAGGACATCCTGCTCACGCCTCACACGGAGGCTCCTTCCTTGCAGGACCTGCTGTCCTGTAATACAAAGTATGTGCAAATTTCTCAACACCTGGTGGTTAAAGATATGGATGCACGGATTTTAGAAGATGCTCCCCTCCACACAGGACTAGCTGCGTGATTCACAGGGCCCCGTGCAGAAACTTAGAAGTTCAAGACCCTGTAGAGCATTAAACCTGGCATCGGCCATCCCAGCATGGCCCCCCGTGTGAGCACGGAGTGGCTCTCTCTCCCGAAGGGCCTTGAAGGTGTATGACATACAAAAATACGAAAATAACACAATCCAATAATCCAGTGTTTAATCTGTGCAAAGAGGATCATAATTGTCCTACGGAAAATATTTTGGCTTGAGAGTCTCAGGATAAACAAGTTGAAAATATTGAGAAGATTGGGGCGCCTGGGTGGCTCAGTCATTAAGCATCTGCCTTCGGCTCGGGGTGTGATCCCAGCGTTCTGGGATCGAGCCCCACATCAGGCTTCTCTGCTGGGAGCCTGCTTCTTCCTCTCCCACTCCCCCTGCTTGTGTTCCCTCTCTCGCTGGCTGTCTCTATCTCTGTCAAATAAATAAATAAAATCTTAAAGAAAAAAAAGAAAATATTGAGAAGATCAACATTGAAGGAGATGGAATATCTATCAAGGAAAATTGGAGAGAAAAGGAAAAAACACCAGCTACCCTGGGGGTGCTTGTGTGGTGCACAGGTCCGTGGCTCCATTGTCCCAACTGCAGTGGGAAGAAATCATGTTAATGACAGACAAAGTCAAGAAAACCCACCCATAATTATTGAGAGGACCAGAGGCACGTGATGATATATTGCCTGAAGAATAAAAAAGAGCAAAATGGCCGAGATACAAAGCTTGAATAACAAAAGATTGAAATGTTCAATAGATTAAATCAAACTGAAGAAATGCATGTGATGTAGGAAAGACAACTAAATGTAAGAGCAGAGGGTGAACGGAAAACAGTATGAAATTATCAGTATTAGTTTGTATCAGTTTGCTAGTGTTGTGTAACAAAGTGTCACAAACTGGGTGTCTCAGCCCTGGAGTCGGGAAGTCCAAGGTCAAGGTGTTGGCAGGGCTGGTTTCTTCTGATGTGGTGAGGGAGAATTGGTTCCAGGCCTCTCCCAGAGTTTCTGGAGGGTTGTTGGCCATCGTTGGTGTTCCTTGGCTTGGAGAAACACAACCCATTCCCAGCCTTTGTGTTCACACGGCATTCTCTCTGTGTGTGGCTCCGTGTCACAATTTCTCCTTTTTATAAGGACATGTCGGATTAGGACCCAACCTACTCTAGTATGAGCTCATCTTAACTAATGATATTTGCAATGATTCTTTTTCCAAATTACGTAACATTTCGATATAGTGGAGTCAGGACTTCAGTGAAATTTGGTGGGTGGGGG
Organism: Ursus maritimus; assembly: GCF_017311325.1. Classification (NCBI taxonomy): domain Eukaryota; kingdom Metazoa; phylum Chordata; class Mammalia; order Carnivora; family Ursidae; genus Ursus; species Ursus maritimus. Next base: position 5,832,979 of record NW_024423343.1, read on the forward strand.
TGGGGTGGGGTAGGGGACACAATCCAACCTGTAACAATGATAAGAAAAAGACAAGACCAGGACAGTATAGAGATAACTAAAAGAAAAACAGAGAGTTACAGTTCATGAGTGTAGGCTGTATCATTAAACAGAAATCTTTTACGCGAACGAAGCAAACAAAAACCCAACCTTTCTGGAAGACAAAATCAGAAACAACAAATAAAACAATAGGCATATTTAACAGCCTAAAACAGCTTCTTCAGGCTGAGACCCCACTTAAGGGGCAGAGAACCAAAAGGGGGTGGGCTGACCTGGGACCAGATAATGCCATCATGTCATCATGTCACCGTCTGATGCCCACTGTTCCACGTGGGAAAATTCTTGCCAGACCTGCTACTCTTTTCTTTCCAACTTGGCTACTGTGCATGTGTACGTGTGTGTGCACGTGCATTTATGCCTGTGTGTGTGTGTGTGGGTGTGGGTGTGGGTGTGTGTTCACAGCCTGGACCATAGAGAAAGTAGTGAAGATTTTGAAAGAGAAAGCGGGTCTAGCACAAATCGACACGTTGTGGGAGAGCAGCTAGAGGAGGAAAGGCTGGGAGTGGGGCTGGGGGCTTCTCTGAGGAGGAGAATGCCATCTTACGAAACAGTTGTCACTTGTGCAGGGACATGAAGAGCGACAGGGAAGAGAGGACAGTCAAGAAAGCTTGCTTCTCAATGCTTGTCTATTTTCCCTTTGGCTTTTTTAAGACGCGAAGCGGAGATCTGAATTCCTTCTGTGTTTTTGTTTCCTTGGGAGTGACCCCACGCAGCCGGGACCAGGTGGGCTGCTTCTTTTATGCTGACCTCAATCCGCTCAGGGTTGTTTGCGGAGTGCCAACTACACGCAGGGGAGGGACAGAGCAGGGAATGTGCTGGACACCACCGGCCCTCTGCTCTGGATTCCAGCATTTCCTCTTACCACCCCAAGTGCCTTCCAGCAAGTTCCCCAAAGTTCTCATCCTTGTTCGCCTGATTTGTCACATGGGGCCAACTAATAATAGGATTAAGTAGTTAATCAGTGCTAGCTCTCCAGCTGCCTTCTGGTGACGGTCCTGCTGAACGTTAGGTGGTGTGACCTGGAGCGGCCAGAAAGAACATGTGAAAGACACAGGTTGTCTACAGCCCTCTCCACGGGGGTGCCAACGCCCCCAGTCCCTCCGAGTTTGCCTGTGTGAACATCAGCTGCTCTCTTCACGGGGGGACCACCTCTGGTAACCCCCGGTGTGGGTGCCACCTGAGCTCTCTCGGCCAGGAGAACTCCAAGCAGTTAGTCCTGGTTAATCATTATTCATCTCAGGGCCTCAGACTTGCAAACATTGGTGATGAGGTACCAAAGGTGGTACAAGGACAACCGTGGCGTAGGACCCAGCAGGTGTGGTTTCTGGGTTCCCAGGGCCTCTGTCGATGGCCAGATGAAATGTCACTTGGAAAGAAGACATTGGTATGAACGTGTCTTCCATTTCTATGGCCGCCTCTGCCTCCAGCCACCATGATTGCAGGCTCCCATCAGGCCTTTTTCTTTTTCTTTCTTTCTTTCTTTTCTTTCTTTTCTTTTCTTTTCTTTCTTTTCTTTTCTTTTCTTTTCTTTCTTTCTTTCTTTTTTTTTTTTTTTTTTTTTTTTTTTTTTTTTTTTTTGCCAAGGGAGAGAGAGAGAGAGAGAAGCAGGGGACAGGGGCAGAAGGAGAGGGAGAGAATCTTAAGCAGGCCCATGCCTAGCATGGCGCCCAATGTGGGGCCTGATCTCACAACTCTGATACCATGACCTGAGCCAAAATCAAGAGTCGTTGAACGCTTAACTAACTGAGCCAGCCAGGAGCCCTCATCGGGTCTTTTTCGGAAGATAAATAAGAAACACTCCAAGGAGCAGAATGAGCCAGCACAGAGTAAGAAATGAATTACCAGACAAAAGGGCTAGAATGTATTTGAGTGAATTATGAGGAAAATATATCATTTTTGCCTTATTAGAATATTAGAAATTCAAGATAACTGATGCTTATGCATATGTACAGTGTCTATTATGTCTTAGTCACTCTGTCCATTTGGAAAGATGCATGGAAGCTAGCAGGAGAGGCATTCAAAGTGATTTATGATGGACTTGGGGTGCCCTGTCCCCCTCCACTCCAGAGGTTGTACCTGATTGTCCTTGCAGCCCCGCCCATCTGTCCCCTCGAAGCCACGCTTCTGGGGGACCACAGTTTTGCAGGGGGGCCAGGGAAAGTCCTCAGGTTCTAATGCAGCCACAGACAACCCACAAAGTTGAGAAAAGAAATGATGTCAGTTGGGGGTGCATATCTGTTAAGCAATAGAAAAATTCTTTCCAATTCCTCTTTTTTATCCTTCAAAACAAACTTATTTCTGATATGATGGTGCCAGAGTTTTTGTTTTTCTTTTTTTAATGGATTCTGAAGGCAGCCACTGAAAGAAAATTTATTTTGTTTGCATGTATTTGTCCTGGTTGCACAATATATGAAAAGTAGGGTAATTTTTCCCCCCAGTAAATTTTTCAATTTTCTGCAATATCCCCATGTTTCCAACTCAGAGATGATTTCCAAAGATACCTGGTGATTTCCATCTTGCCGCACACTGGAGACAGGAAGAGGATATTCAGAAAATAATTATATTTAGCATAACATTTTCTCAGCAAATAACCGCATAGGCTGTACACACATCCTCCTCTGTGGATCACAGACTTGCAAGTCAAGAACGCCGTTCTGGGCGGCTGGCGTCCCCATACAGATCGTTATTATTACGAGTCCCCGCATTGGCAGCACTGATTCTTATAGAATTTTTATTGTTTCTTGAAAAACAACTTCCCAGGGTAATGACTTTGATACCTGCTGGTTGTATGCCTCTTTTCCCTAGTGGGCTACATACGGAGAGGTTTCTTCTAGAATGTCACTGATGGTTCTCATATGCAGTCGGCAAACCACCCATCTTCCCCCAAGGGGTGAATTCTGTTGTGGAGCGCGCCTGGCAGCGGCCTGATGGTGGACAAAGATGTGAATGTTTGCGTTCACACCCTCCATGTCTGTCTCTTGATACTCATGCTGTGACGCCCAGGGTGACTTCTCGACGCCCCTGCAAGGCGCATGCCCGCACCCCTAGGCACAGATCGCTTTAGCCAGCCCCGGGCCACACTCCTTCCTCAGCCCCGCTCATCCGCGGGCACCCACCCTGGGTGTTGCCAGGAGACGGGAACCCACTGCCTGTCACCAGCCTTTGCTGTCTCAGCTGCGTGCTGTTTCTGCCCGTCTCCTTCCCTCTTGTATCTGCCTCCCTCCGCGGCAGGGCTGCCCGAGAGGCCTGCACGCGCTCTGCCTGCAAGGACACCCAGCCACCGCCCAACTGCGCCGCTCCCAACCGCCACATCCCTAACAGGATCAAGGGCTTCCGGAGTCACAGGGATAAGAAACAATTTGCAAACTTTGATAGAAGATCACTTCTTTGATCTGAAATCGCCTTAGGAACTTTCAGTTCTAAAAGAATTAGGAATGTTTCTAAGCAAAGAAGTCGGTGATACAACTTGGATAGAAGCAGTCTGGTGTGGGTGCTGAAGGCACAGGCTCTGGGGTCAGAGGCGCCAAGGTCAAGGCCTGGCAGCACCGTTTCCCCGAGTCGTGAACTTCAGCAGGTCATGCCACCCCGCCACACCTGTTTTTCTTAGAAACATCCTGAAAACAGAGCTAGTGATGGTAGACCCACTGCATATTGGCTAACACCAGGCACACAGGAAGCACTCGACAACAGAGAGATGCGACTATCCTTGTTTTGACTTTAAGGAAATAAAAGTGTGTTCTTTATTCTCCCGCTGAGACGCAAGTCATCAGACTTCTCCCATCCGTCCGTGGCCTGGTGGACAGCAGGGAGGTCAACAGTATAGGCCCTGCAGGAGCCCCCCTAAATTAGAACGTCCCCGGCTCCTGGTCAGGTGGGACCTGTGGGCAGCTGGTCCCTCCAGGGCTCCACTTAATTTGTTCACCGCCTCTAAGATGCTGTTGTGGGCTGAAATATGTGCCCCCCAAGGGCAACCCCCAGTACCTCAGAATGTATTTAAACATAGGGGCTTCGACGAGGTGATCGAGTTAAAATGAGGCTGTTAGGGTGGGCCCTCATCTGATCTGACCGGTGCCCTCATAAGAAGAGGAGGACACACACAGAGACACGAATGCGTGCACAGGGGACAGACCCTGTGGGGGCGTAGAGAGAGGGCCCCGCTGGGAAGTCAAGGAGAGGGATGTCACCAGAAACTAGCTCTGCCGGCACCTTGACCTTGGACTTCCGGCCCTTGGGACTGAGGAAGTAAATGTCTGTTGCCTAGTCTGTGGTCCTTGGTCACGGCGGCCTGAGCTCACTCAGACAGGCACCATCTTGCTGTGAGAAGCTCCTTGTGCTGACAGAGGTTCCCCTAAACCGACGGGCCTCCTCCAGGTTCCTCCTGTTCCTGCTTCTTTGTCTCCGTTCCAAGCCCCCTCTGGCCGTCCTGGCCCCGAGCCTCACTGGTTCTCAGCTCTGGCTGTTCGGTGGAATCGTCCAAGGAGCTTCTGACAGAAACACCACTGTCCTTGCACCACTGCTTCATGGGCACGCCGAAAAGCTCCCAGGCGATTGTCATGGGCCCCAGGGCTGGGACCCCGTCTAAATGTCTTGACCTTCCTTCTCCCTCTTCCCATCGGTAGGCCAGCCTCCTCACGGGGCCCTCCCTCCTCTCCAGGCTCTAGGCCTCTGTTCTCCCACAGGCCCACTGAGGTGGCTTCCAGATGTACCCACCTGTTCCTGGCCTGTCTCCAAGCTGTCTTCCAGAGGGTCCTTCTACACTCGCCTGGTCATGACAGCCATGACTTGGCTCTACCATTCACTTCCACCCTCACTGCTGGGGCCTCCCCACCGCAGACCCCTTCCTGTGGCCACACTATGCAATTATGGCATCTCAACCACAGCAGCCTTCAGGCCTCCCGGCTCTGGCTCTCAGGGCTGCTTGCCGGGGCTGGATCTCCTCCTGCTGGCCGGCAAGGTGTCCCACTGGGGAAGCCTTCCTTCCTCAGCCTCCCCACTGGGCCTCTGTGTCTCCACAGCTCTCTTCATATCGTCACATTCACATATTTACGAAATGTGTACACTTACACCATACATGTATGCGTACATATGGAAGCCTACGCGCATGTGTGTATCTATTACAGATGGTTTACATTCATAATGTGGACCCTGAGTGCCACACAGGTGGAAAGTTTATTTTGTTCCCCTTCGGTCTTCATAAGATTTATCTACATGGAATATATAAACAGATACTAATTAAATATTTTTCTTTTTTTTTTTTTTTAAGATTTTTTTATTTATTTATGTGACAGAGAGACAGCCAGCGAGAGAGGGAACACAAGCAGGGAGAGTGGGAGAGGAAGAAGCAGGCTCCTAGCCGAGGAGCCTGATGTGGGACTCGATCCCGGAACGCCGGGAACACACCCTGAGCCGAAGGCAGACGCTTAACGACTGCGCTACCCAGGCGCCCCCTAATTAAATATTTTCCAAATGAAAATGTATAAATATATGAAATAAACATTAAAACAAATATGTAATTTGTGTAGCTATATAAATATAGAAATAGGATATGCATAGACATATCAATATGTAAATATATTGAGGGGCCCCGGGCTGGCTCCACCAGTAGAGCACGTGACTCTTGATCTTAGGGTTGTGAGTTCAAGCCTCCTGTTGGGTGTAGAGATCACTTAGAAATAAAATCTTTAAAAAATATATAAGTATATTGATATATAAATAAATATTCATAAACACATTCTTTTTTCCAAATGAAAAACTGAATTTGCCCCAAATCAAGAGGGGAAGGACTTGAAATGCTGTCTTTATGTTAAACCAGATTCTCGTATGTACATGTGTCTACTTCTCAATTACCTGTCTTATTCTATTAACACATGTCCTTCCTTATGCCAGTGGCTTACTATTTTAACTAGAGCTGTGCAATGTGCTCTGATACTTGGTATGATACTTCCCTTCTCTTTTTTTGTTTCACTGGTCTTCTGGCATATTTTTTCATATGAACTTAAGAATCAAGTTCCAATAAATTCCTGTTGGAATTTTGACTGGGATTATGTTGAATTTATAGATTAATTAGGGTGAAAATTGATGTCATCATGATAAGAAAAATTTCCAGCCAGGAATACTCTGTCTGTCTCTTCGGGTCTTTAGGTTTTTCAGTTAGGTGTTACAGATTTCTCTAAGAAGGTTTAGTTTAATGTGTCTGATGGGTTTTGACATTGTAAATGAAAGATTACATTTTTTTTTTCTGTAGTGGAAAGTTTGAAAAGCATAACACACGAGGGACTAAGGAACCCTAATGTACCGAAACCCAAACCTCAACAATTATTAGCTCACGATTAGTCTCACTCCCTTGCTCTCCCACCCAACGTCCTGCCCCTTTCCTGCCCAGGGATTTTAAGGCAAATCCTGGATTTCATATCATTTCCACCGTGGATTCCTTCAGGTTAATTTTGGGCCCAGCAACTTACTCACCTTTCTTATTAGTTTGGATAACATGTAATTAATTAAGTCTGTTTTTTTAGGTGGAGTCTCTTTTCATTTTATCTCTCCCATCCCTAACACCTTACAGAACATGGGGGGGGGGTCATTAATGGTTGGTTTGAATAAATTTGCTCCCAATGAGCTGTCATGAGTGCCTCCCCCAGCTTGCTGTGTGTGCCGCGGAGATCCTCTCGACCCCTGGCGTCGTGTGACACTAAAGGGCAGTTCTTCCCAGACACGGAGACCTTAAACTCATACTCAGGTTGAGCATGGCAATGCTGTTTAACATCCCACAGACCGTGCACTCCTTGGTCATTGGGAAAAACATCCTATAGTTTGGACCAGCCTCCCCCGGACCCCTTTGAGCCCCCCGGTCTCCGTCCTCAGAGGTGTGGGCCTTGGGTTCATTCTTGAGGACCAGCGGTGGCACGAGTGGGGCAAGGTGCACCTGAGCACAGCCTGGCTAATCATTGCTGTAGAGTTTCTACTGCTCAGAACCTGAATCCATTATTCAGTCTTCAAACAGGAATAAAATATGCAAATGCAGCATGTAAAAGTGCTCACACAGCACACACCCTGCTTTGGTGTTGGCAACAGCTAGGCCCACCGGAGTTTAGAAAGAGAGAGATGCTTCATTGCCTCTGCCTGCAAATCTGTAGAAAGAGATGCAAACCTCAGCCATGGCCCGGCATTCCTTAGACAAGAGCGCCGGGCCAACTGTGTATCTTTAGACCTGACCTTCAGGGATCCGTCATCAGCACAGAGCGGCTTGAGACCACGAGACCCGCCTCCCTAGAGGTGGTGGTGGGTCAGGCCAGCCTGGGGGCTCCCCCAACAGAGGGAAAGGGGCTGCTTTGTTGTCAGTTTCAATGGCAAGTCTGTGCCCTTCTCCTTTAAAATAATTGCTTTGGGAGATCATCTGCATTTTAATATAAACTCCCTTTGAAATTTTTCGTTTGACATTTTGGGTTATCACATTCTGCTATGTATTGGGTAAAGCAGGCACGTTTTCTGGCTCTGACGTTGACCCCTATCAGAGAATTCCCTGAGGAGGGCTGCCCACTTGCCTAACCCACCCCCATCACGATGTTAGGGTCTCATCCATAGCACAGCCTTGAGTGTGCTTCATTTGGAAAGCTGGTCCTCGTGGGAACTCCCACGGCACACCCTGGACTTCAGCTTCCCCTCTGGTGAACGGGCTCAGGAGCAGCTTGATTCGGTTCTCTCGTCTAAAAGGAAACCAGCAGGGTGGTATACCTGGGCTGGGAAGATATACCGTCATTTAGAAAGTAGCTGTTGTTTAATGAAAAGAGGGCTGGATTTGAAATCCCAAACAATGGGTTCAAGCATGTGTACAACTTACTATTGGGGCCACCCCGTGGAGTCATTTTAGATCCCAGAACCCTCAGTGGCTGCCTCTGTGAATCGGGCAGAGTGCAGTTGTAGAATCCGACGGGGTGACCGGTGTGAAAGTATTTGGCAATGTGTGCCTATACTAATATCACTGGAACTGTATACAGCTGAATCAAGCTCCAGAACTTCTGTTTGTATACAGCGGCCCTCCCGAGCCCCCTCTGCCCACCACCGGAGCTCCTCACGGCTCTGACTCCCCCAATCACACGTTTGCCGCTCCCTTCCCCCTCCCACGATCTCGAGACGAAGGGGTTAATGCCTGGCACTCTTCACGAGACACACGTTTTCTGCCTTTGGCTCCAAGCAACACATTTATTTTCAGCATTAACTACAGCTTAACCCCAGTGTTAAAAACTAGAAAATGCAGAAATTAAAATTGGCCACTTCAGGCCAATTCTCTCTCTTTCTCTCTGAAAGTATGAATTACTACTTCTACCTTCTGGGTAAGATGAAATGAATATAATAGCCCTGATCTTGTTTGTCCCAATAGAATATTTCATATGGTAGAAGAAGGATAAATTATGGGTTTTGATATTCCCTGAAGCTGCAATTCAAGAAACGTATAATTAAGCCCCAGCATTGCCAAAGAGTAGAAAATATTTTTCTTCCAACTTTCCTATGGTTTAAAAACTGTTCGGGTTTTTGACTTTTGTGACAGCAGTGTAGACACCCCATTGGAACTCTCAGAACACCTATGACATAGTGAACGAAGGTCAGTGGGTATTCTCGTGTTGCTTAGATGCATGTTAGTTTCCTTGGGCCACAACAAATTACCAAAGACTCGGTGACTTAAAAACAACAGAAATTTATTCTTTTACAGTTCTGGGGGTTCAAAGTAGAAAACCCCATCCCTCCAATGTCTGCTTATATGATTGCATGGCCCTTTTCTTTCTGTCTCAAATCTTCCTCTGCCTTTCTCTTGGAAGGACACCTGTCTTTGGATAGAGGGGTCACCCTAACTCCGGGATGACCTCACGTTTTGAAACTTAATTACATCTGCAAAGACCAAATAAAGTCACGCATTGGTACTGGGTGTTAGGACTTGGACAAATTTTGGAGGTACCCAAATTTAAATGACAGTAGATTGTAAAATTCCAGGAAAAGCACCTCAGGGATGGATAGCAGCGATTATCTGTTTGGAGAGAATGATAGGAAGAGGAGAGAAGGCAACAGGAGAGGAAAGGCAGATTTTGTCTCTATATCATTTTTAAGCCATTTAAAGTTTTGAACCCAGGAAATCAGTTACTTATTAAATATTAAATAAACAAATTTAATTAAAAATGAGAAAATAGAGGTATTATCAGTTATAATGTCACCTTAGGTCTTCAACACGAAGATTAAAGACAAAACAAAACAGCATTAAGTTTTTTTAATAAAAGGAAGCTGAAGGTGTTATAAGTTAATATTTATTTTTATTTATCACAGGTTATGCAAAATGTCAGCAAAAAAAAAGTAGAAAATAAAATATAATTATATTGGCCTGATTTTGTGGTGATTCCATTGCCTTCATTCCACACACGTGTGTAAAAATTTGTATGTGCTCATTCAGTCACCAAGTATTTTGTGAGCAGTCACCATGTGCCACCGAGTCACTCGGATACACAATGAACAGAAGGGACAATAGACAGAAAGGAATTAATCATCTCATTTACTTCTTATAATGACCCTGAAAGTGGTCATTTACTGAAAACTTCATCTTACAGATAAGGAAACAGGCTGATTACGTTTTCTTGCTCAAGGTCAAATAGCTAGAAAGTGACAGACCTATAATTTAGCCAAGACCTCTTTGACTTCAGAAACACATCCTCTTAATCACTATATTTAACTGCATGAGAGGTCAAATCATAATTATAACATTATTTATTGAGTGTGAAATTATATTGATGGGCATTTATTAGCTTTTTGGAGAAAATTTTTATTTTTTATTGTTTCTTAAAATATATTAAAAATTAAGAATTACAAAATAGAAAATAGAAAAAACTATTAATCCTATAGTCCAGAGATAAATAGCTTGTAACTTTACAGTTTTTATTCTATTCATATAAATAAGTAAATGAATAAATATTTATACTTTCAGAACATAATTGTCAACGTTAAGGTAAGTACACATATTTATTTGTTTTTCTAATTATAGTATGATCATCTTGACATGTACACTGCTAAATAGTTTTTTAAAGACGGACTTTTTATTGCCTGAAAAAATTATCATCTGAATGATATAATCTATTTAGCCAACCCTATATCGTTGGACATTTAGGTTGTTTGTAATGTTTTGCTATTATAAATAACTCGGGAAGAACACCCTGACGTACATATGCGTAAATACATATATACATATAGAGAGAGTGTCACCGAAATAATCTAGTAACTACAGTCTCTGTTTCATCTCCATATGTCTAAGAAGGAAAGTTGCTGTGTGAACAGGTACCATCAGCTAATGTGCTAGGGACATTGATATATTCATTCTTGGGGTTCATTTATCTAAAACCCAGCTGTCTTTCCTCCTTTTGTTAAAAAATGTAATACCGGTGGCAACCATTTAACTTAATTGTTTATCAGGCTTCTAGCTGCAAGAAACAAAGAATTATTCAAATTATGCTGAGTAACGAGAGATGCATTAAAAAGGTAGGTGTGGTAATCTGTCAAATTTCAGCCACATATCCAGACCTCCTGCAAAATGCAGAAACTGTGGTAGAGCACAGACCACGCAGAGATGGAAATGGGAGGTCATCAGAAGCTAAGGAAAATTCCAAATAGCTCAGGACTAGAGGTTTATGAATAATCTTTATGGTACTTCATTTGTGGCGCAGATATTTTCTTTCTCTGCTGCTTCTGGTTCTTAGTGACTGACTGATGCTTCTCTCATTGTTACATCTCTGTTGAACTTCCCAACAGAGAGACTCTGATTGGCCACACTAATTACTGTGCTGTTTGTCAGCAGGAGCAGGGCCGGCTTTGTGGATATGTAACCCCTGTGCTCCGAGGGTCCCCGTGCTTGGTTTAATGTTTTGTTACTCGAAATTACGATCCATTTTATATTTGAACTTGCGTTTTGTAAGCGAAATCTGGGGGGGGGGTAAGGGGGCAACAGTGTGTGCAGAGGAGGCAAATACAATGGATGTGTCCCCATTCACATGCAGCTTTTGTGATGCCCCATGTACACGGAATTCTGGGGACCCAGGATGCATGCAGAGTTCAGTGAGACTCAAAGTGAGTAAAAGGGAAGTGATTATCCTGCTGCATCCCCGGCTGAACTCAGGGAGGGAGGTGCAGAGATGACCCGAAGAGGCATACTTTCCATTAGATGCAGAACTTGCTTCAAGTGCAGGAAGAAGTCAATAGCATAGTGGGAAACACTAATGACCACAGATCCTATTATTACCCGTTCTTACTCCCTGTATGAGCCAACGACTTATGTCAAAAATGATGACATACAAAGAAAGGGCAAAAGACAGAAGCCTCTTCTCCTTACTCATCAGTAAGTCAAAAATAGAGTGTTAGTAGAATACGTGTGTATCAAGAAGTGAAATAAAAACAGTTGAGTTAATGTTTTGCAGCGTTTCTGATGTTCTGGTAGGAAGGAAATATATGAGCGTGTAGAAGCTACAAAATACAAATCCTGTAATTTTGGCTATTCAGCATATGAGTTAAATGCTCTTTATTTGCATTTAAACAGAAATCCCACAGTATAAAGAGAAATGGTAAAAATTTTACATTTTAATTTTTCCGTACTTGAAACGACATTAAATAGCAAATAAAAATCACCATGGTAAGTTGTGAAAGACCGCGGCCAAAAGAAAAACACTTTCTATTTTATTACATTTAATAACGCTTTCCTTCTTTTTGAAGGAGAACCCACGGGTTTACTCTGCACAGGACCCCACAGATTGTGCAGCGCCCCCTGCAGGGAGCTGTACCACAGAGTTCTTAGCGCCCTCTGGGGGCGTGGCCTGCTCCGGTCCAATCAGCTTAGGGGCCAAGAGTCACGTGAGATGACATATGGCTGCCTCCGAATGAGCGTGGGGCAACTTCCTGGGCCGTTTCCCTTAGAAGGTAAGGCAAATTTTTTTATTTTTTTGTTTTTATAACCTTTTTACTTTGAAGTGATTTTGGGTTTGCGGAGAAGTTGCAGAGATGGTGCCGAGGGCTCCTGTAGCCCTCGCTCAGTTTCCCCTGCTGCCAGCCTCTCGGGTCTCCACGGGGCTTCTGTCCAGACCATGGAAGCAGCATTGGTCCCTTGCCTGACGCCAGGCTCTGTCCCCCGGGCGTCGTTCTCAGGCCTGGCCCCACCTCACACTTAGCGCTTCTTCCAAGTTTCTCAGGGAGCCTCCTTCAGGGCCTGTTTGACCCTGAAGGCGAGGTTCGGGGCACTCGGGTGGAAGACCACAGAGGTGACAGCCCTTCTCATACAGCACAGCGCGGGCATGCGACGTCCTGTCGCTGGGATGCTGGCCTGCGGCCCCTCTGCAGCCGCGGTGGCTGCCGTTCTTTTTCCAAAAAGGCGTAGGCCTCGAGAGAGTGGTGGTCTTTCCTCTCCCGTCTTTTTCTCTTTGGAAGGAGACGAGGGCCGTGCAGACGGGTGGTTGGTGGGGGTTTCAGTCGGAGGGAAGGCTGGTACGGGCAGACTTCTCGGCGGTGCCAACTGCCACTGCACCCTGCTTTTCCGCTCAGGACCCTCCGTGTCGCTTGCGTCGTTCTTCCAGATCCCGGTAACTTCTTATCCAAGGGGGACAGGCCCACAGATCCTGAGGGAACACCCCCGTGTTTCCTGTACCTGGCAGGCAGCACCGCGCATTGCTGGAGGGAGCGGCAGAAGGTTCTGCAGGTCGCCCTTGTGGCTGATGCACGTGGAAGGGCCGAGGTCCGGCCCCAGTGGCAGGTGCTGGAGCTCTGAGTGCTGAAGGGCGCAGCAAGGAGACCCATGTTGGATGTGTGGGAGTTTCTTTAGCTGGGGGGGGGGCATCGTGTGTGGATGGGTCACTGTCCTGGTGGATGTTGTTGATGTCACTGATGCTGTCCTCGGAGCCACCTCGGAGCAGCTTGGGCATCATCGCGTTAGCCACCTGGATGAGGCTGTAGGGCCTCCATACCCCCACCCCCCAGCTCAGCCATTGTTTCATTCATCAAGGGCTCCCTGAGGGGGGACACAAGGCTGAAGGGGGGGCCGGCTGCAGCCACCTTTCCTGCTCAGGTCTCTACTTCCTCCTGAATGTCCACGCCAGGCTGGAGGAGCTGTTGGTGCAGCAGGAGAGCGAGGACCGGAGCTAGGACGTGTATGTCAGCCCGGGGACTGCCCTGGGCCGTTAGCCCTGCAGGCAGGCTCTGCAGGAGAGCTGGCAGGGGCGCTCTGAGGGCCGGCCTTGCTGCAGACCAGCGAGCTTGGGTCTGTGCCCAGCCAGACAGCCGTGAGGCGTGCCCCCACCCTTGGTAGACCTGGCAGCTTGGGCGCGTCATGTTGTTCCAAAAAACTGAGTCATTTCAGGGGCGCCTGGGTGGCTCAGTCGGTGAAGTGTCTGCCTTCAGCTCAGGTCATGATCTTGGGGTCCTGGGATCCAGCCTCATGTGGGGTTCCCTGCTTAGTGGGAGTCTGCTTCTCCCCCTCCTTCTGCCCCTCCCCTCCAACTTGTGTTCATGCTCTCTCTCTCTCTCAAATACATAAAATCTTTAAAAAAAAAAAAAAGAAACGGAGTCATTTCAGCCTCAAACGCGGCAGTGCTCAGAGACCAGAGTGCAGCAGAGAGAGTCCAGTTCCCCCACCCCCGCTCCAAGGAGGTGAGGGTGGCCCTCCCTGTGACGTCAGCTCTGCAGCCCTTTCTGCCCCCCATATCAGGATTCTTTATTATTAATGCTTGTCTGGAGCAGGCAGCTTCAATTTTAAGTGGCGCCCACCTCACCTTGGAAAGCAGATCCGTGGGTCCTCCAGACACGCCCTAGGGATGGGAGGTCAGAGGCCCAGAGGCCCTGCCACTCTCATGCCTACTGAGGGGCTGGGGGAAAGGCCATTTTTTTAAGCAGTGATATTTTGGAAGTCTCCCACCCCTCTTCACCCAGCGAGTACTTGTTGCATGGCTGTTTTAAAAAGTATCATGCCACATTTGAGATAGGACATTTCCTCAGCCTGTGAAACTTGAGTGTCATTTTTTTAACTGCTTCTGAGAGACTGTTAAAACGGGTGTCGCTTCCCTATTCACCTTTCACGTGCTAGGCTTCGTATTAATTGGAAAGCAACAGATTATTTTGAATAACGGCAAAAAATGAAATAGGTTTTCATAAGCATTTCAGATGAAAGCTCAGCACAATTAATTATTCCAACAACAGAATTTCTGTGTAGTCTCTCTGGGGAAAAATGGATCTTAATGAAATATTAGGCCTTCAACTCTTCCTCTTCTTCTTTTTTTTTTTTTTTTTTTTTTTTTTGGCCTCTGTTTATTTGCTGTTTGGATGTGCAGATGGGTGGAATAACTCCTTCATAGGCGACGGCTCCTAATTGTAGTTCTTCCTAAGCACAAAGAATGGAGGATGTATAAACCTTCCTTCTCTGGCTGTTTCCCTCCTGCTGCTGCATAGGAATGCTCCCCTCCCTGGGCAGAGACAGGCATCCCCACTGGGGTGTGGATGTCTCTGCATTTACCCAGGCACCCACCTCCACCCAGCTGCCCACCCACGCAAGCAACCCTCCGGTTGGATCGCAAGTGCAGTCAGACGCTCGTGGTCCAATCTCAAATGCTGGTCATGGAGCAGAGAGCTCAAAGTTTGCAGGGAATGTGGGATTTCCTCTCCCATGAAGTTCTTGGGAAACAGATTTTCTGGAAGACTCCCCCTACCAGCAGCTACACGGTTCTTGACAACCCTTCCTCTTTGAGGGAAAAAGCACAAACATGCCCTCATGGCTCTTCTCCACTAGGTTCCACAGAGAGCTGGTATCAGCAGCTTTGCAAGCCTGGGGCAGATTGTGTGACCTCTCTGGAATTTCAACGTTTGCTTTCCCTGGGTTTCGTAACTAGTTCTCAGCTCTTTGAACTGCATCCAAGCACCCAGTTCATGATGTCATAGCTGCTCACCCGAGACAAGGGCAGAGATTTGATTTCATATGGTAAAGTGCAGTGCACCTGGGCACCACATAACAGCTCCATAAGGCACATATTACACTACTATGATTCATTCCCATCGTTTGGTTCGAGGCCAGAATCTGATAACACAAACCAAATACTTCAACCGCTAGAAGATGCTTAACTGGGAAAAACAAAGCAAATCTTTTCTTTTCTTTCTGACTTTAGACTTGAATATATATGCATATATATTCCAGATACTCCACATGACTTTCAAACAGCAATAACCGAAAAAACAAAAACAACAACAACAAAAACAAACCCTCAAGGGAATAGGATCTAAAATGTATTTATCTTGCTGAACTTGGATGCACTTCAGGTTATTAATGAGCTGTGCCAAGCAGCGTATGAAATCAGTGAGATAAGCTTTGAAGCGTATTAGCTGTGTGACCTTAGGCAAATGACTCAAACTCTCTGAGCCCAAGTTTCCTTATCTGTGAAAGAAGGATCGCAATGCGTATCTCAAAGGATTGTTGCGAGGATTAGATTCAATAATGTTCAGTGCCTAGCATGTAATACAGGCTCAGCACATGTTGGTCTTTCTCTTGTTTCCATCCACAGAAAACACCGGTGTGGTACAGAGTGGGTTTCTGGCCACCGCTCTCACTGTGCAGCGGTGAGGCTTAGTGAGGAGGGGCCCCTCCAGGCTCACAGGAGCTTGTCTTGACTGACCTCAGCTAAATTCAGTTACCTGTTTCTCCTTGTGCCAGTGTGACCGATTCTCACCATTGCTGCCCAAGCTGGCCAGCGTAGGTCAGTCACCAGGCCACAGTGACTGGGTCAGGACGGACCCATCAGCATAAAGCTCAGTGGCTTATTTTTCTCCCTTTGTATGTGAGCTAAGCAGCTGGACCCCTGGCTGCAGTGGAAGGTGTCTTGTGGTCTTAAGGGAAGCCGGCCGCTGGACAAAGCCAGCAAAACAAAAGGGTAGAACAGAGAGTTATCTCTAAGAAACAGCGGGGGAGCCCTGTTTGGACAGAGCCTGAGCTGCACTTTTCGGTTACCTTACCATTCCGCCCCCCTCTTATGCACCAGCTTCCTCTTCGAGCTTCCATTGGCTCTCACCTTAGGGTTTTGATCCGGATCTACAGCGAGGCAAGAGCGTTCTTTTAGCATTTCCACCAATGGAATCATTTCTAATGGATTTTTAAAAATATTTTATTTATTTATTTCTCAGAGAGAGAGAGGGCACAAGCAGGGGGAGCAGTAGGCAGAGGGAGAAGCAGGCTTGCTGCTGAGCAAGGACCCCGAGGAGAAACTGATCTCAGGACCCTGGGATCATGACCTGAGCCGCAGGCTGACGCTTAACCGACTGAGCCCCCCGGGTGTAAACTTTAATGGATCTTAAGACCAGACCCTCCACACTAGATGCACGAATGAAACTTCCACTAGGAGACAGAACTCAGTTGTATACAGTGGCTTCTAACTTTTCCTGCTGGTGGAACCCACCTGCAGAATGCAGGACCTCTAAAATCCCTCCAGAACATGGGAGTTGGCACAATACTTTCAAGAGTGGACCGTTTAACCCAGTAAATAACTTCTGGATACTTCCCTTGAGACACAGCCCTAAAGAAGAAAAACGGCTTGTACAACTGTTATTGTGGCATTATTTATTTACATGATTTTTACAAAAGATTTATTTATTTATTTGAAAGAGAGAGAGAGCGCGCGCACGCACAGGCAGCAAGCTAATGCAATAAAGGAAAGGAAAGGAAATAAGAGGTAGACAGATTGGGAAGGAAAACATAAAACCATCTTTGTAGATGACATGATATTCTGTGTAGAAAATCCAAAACAATCAAATAAAAAACTCCTGGAACTAATAATAAGCAATTATAGCGAAGTGGCAGGGTACAAGGGTAAGTAATAATACAGTATACGAAACTATACTGTTGTACTGTGAAGGGATAAATACCATACATACTATTTTGTAATTTGCTTTTATTTTACTTAATGACATACCTTAGACAGCTTTCCATTTCAGTACACGTAGGCCTCCTTCCTTCTTTTTTACTGGTGTCTAGCATTCTGTTAGATGGTACCGTATTCATTCACCCAGCTCATACTGATGCTGTTTACGTTGCCTTAGGATTCACTGGTTGGTTGGTGGGTGGTTGAGTTTTTCCTTGCAGTATGATTTCATAGGCCCCCGTATTACTTCAGTATTCCTTTAAATCTTTTCAGAACACAAAGTCTTTTATAAAAATGTCTCCAATATGCTCATTTATGTAAACAAAGATTTTAGAATACTATCGTTAACAATGGTTACCTCTGAGAAGTGAGATCAGAGAGGCGGGCCATGTGGCAGCAATGGGTTAATATATTTCATTTTATATCCTTTTCTACTATCAGGGTTTTTTATAACTGAATGTGATGTTTTTCTAATTTTAATTAAAACATGTAAATAAAGGGACGCCTGGGTGGCGCAGTCAGTTAAGCACCCAACTCTTGGTTTTGGCTCAGGTCATCATCTCAGAGTCGTGAGATCAAGCCCCACGTTGGGCTCCGTGCCCAAGCTCTGCTTGAGATTCTCTCTCCTTCTCCCTCTGCCCCTCATGCTGTGCTCTCTCTTTTTCCTTTTCTCTCTCTTTCTCAAATAAATAAAGTGATATTATAGAAAAAAATCACTAGTGAATGCAAAACAAAACAAAACCTGCTTCAAAAGAAACCAGAACAGATGTTTTCCAATGAAATGGAGTTCCGTAAGGAATAGGAGAAAGTGTTGCAAGCTTTCCAGTGTGTATTCCTTAGAACACTCAGGAAGAGTTTGCACCTGTGAAAGTTGAGCAGGGAAAGACAGTGGGATCAGGCAAGAATGTGTGGAGATGAAGAGCATAATAGTGGAATTTAACATCCTAAATGGAAGCAGTGAGTTACTGATTCTATGCTGCAGAAAACTGATTCAGTTAAGTAGACGCCGTACGTGAGAAATTGTCCTGTACCTAAAAACGAAGGTCAAGGACCTGAACAAAACAAGGAAGTGATGCGATGGGAGGAAGACAGGGGACAGAGGACAGTCCAAGGGGACCTCGTGTACATGTCAGGAAGGTAGAGCAAATGGAAAAGAAGCAGTAAATACACAGAAACTTTCTTGAGCAAAAGAAAAGTGGACCTTCAGATCGAAACGGCTCAGAAAAGCAAAGCAGAATTCATTAAAAGAGCCCAACATCTGGATTTCGCATGGTGACACTTTCTTATTTCAGGCATAAAGAAGAGACTCTTCACAAACAGAAACAAGCAAACAAAAAACCCAGCGACAGAAACAAAAACAAATTGGAAAACCCCAAAAGAGCCAGAAATCAGCCTGGCTTCCAACTTCTCCACAGAGTCAAAATCCAGAAGGCAGTGGAGTGGCGTCCTTAGAATTTTGAGTGACTCAAATAAAAGTCTAGAGAATAGAGGCGGCACGTGCGTTCGGGCAAGTCAGAGAGCAGCTGCACGCTGGAGATGTAGAGGAAAGACGCTCTTCTTTCCACTTCTTCACGGGTGCGAATTTAAAAGCACCTCTTACTCATAACAATATTGATTTAAAAAAACCCCATAAACACCAGAAAAGCAAAAAATGTAGCAAAATGGAGAAAATAACGTTTCTGTGTCAGACCGCAGACAGAGCAGTCAGGACGTTTCCTTTAAGGCAGCACAGGGAAGAGCTTTTCCTTTCCAGGCATCTCAGAAACCTGCCTGCCTATACTTTGGAAGCCGTGACAGATGCTGAAAGTTTTGCATCCTTGCATTCCTGCCCAGTAATAGTCTTTAGAAGGATCCGATGCACGCTCCCTCCCTCCCCTCTCCCAAGGCTCCTGGGCTAGACTACGTGTTCCTGGGGCAGCGTGTGCACTTCTGCTGGGAGGGAAGCTCAGACCGATGATTCAGCAAGTCATGGAGCAGGAATAGAATCCCATGTGGCTCACCTTGCTGATGACTCAGCCTCATAAGGATACGGATTACAGCCTCAAGCCTGGGTCGAGTACGTGACAGCTGAGAAGGGTGCCTGCAGAGCCCACCCTAGCCCCACTCTCCCGGCACCCCTCTCCCGTCCTCTAGGGTGCAGCCGTTTGACTCAATATCACCCAAACACCCACTGTGTTTTCCAACATTTCCCCGTGTTCATCTTCTTTCCACCTGGAATCCACCCCATCCTCTCAGTTCTGCCCAAGCTTGAGACAGCTGCTGTGCTTTTGCTGAGCTGGGCACTGGTCAGGAGACAAAGCCAGCACCGGGCATGCTTTCCAAAGGGAAGGACCTCAGTTCTGATCCTCAGACTCCTACATATGGTCCCCCGTGTACAATGGTTCGACTTCACAATTTTTAGACTTTACAACGGTGGGAAAGCCATAGGCATTCAGTAGAGACCGTGCTTGGAATTTGGAACTTGGATCTTTCCCAGGCTAGTGATGTGCGATCTGATCCTCTGTCATGATGCTGGTCAGCAGAGGCTCCCAGTCCTCCAGCGATCGCCAGGGTCAACAACCGATACATGGACATCTGTTCTGTGCCCACCCGGCCATTCTGTCTGTCACTCTTACTACGGTATTCAGTACGTTGCAGGAGATATCAGCACCTTTATGATCAAATAGGCTTTGTGTCAGATGATGTTGTGCCATGGTAGGCTAATTTTAAGTGTTCTGAGCACGCTGAAGATCAGCTAGGTTAAGTTCTGATGTCAGGTAGGTTAGCTGTATTAAGTTCGTGTTTGCTTTATGGCGTTTTCAATTTACGATGTGTGTATCAGCACATCACCCCTTCGCAAGTTGAGCAAGAGCTGTAGTTTGTTTTTTTTTGGTTATAAGAAATTTCTGTTTCTTTTGTAATTTCCCAGCTGATGGACTTTGGATGCATTTTTCGCTGGCTTCCAGAGCCTTCCCATGTCTGTCCTGAGGGTTCTTGTCAGTCATGCTTCCTCAGAGCTGGGCAGCGGCAGCGGCAGTGGCGAGGCCAGTGGCTGATGGCTTTGTCCTACGAAGTTTCCCAGGCAGTGCTGAGCATGCTGGGTGCCCCAGGACAGAAGCTCCCTGCCACACGACCTCACCCGTCTTTCCATTAGCCCGGCAGTCGGGCGCCTGCCACTCCCATGGGGTCTGTCCTGGCCACCTCTAAGCTTGTTCTCTGACGTTCACAAGCCATTGGTTTTTCCTGAGTCTCAGACCCTCCTCTGACCCCCACCCCTTTCTCTGCACCCTCTCAGAGAGACTTCCCATCATGTTCTGCCCACAGATCCAGTGTGACCTTACCACACCCTAGGACACGGTTCAGATCAGCCTCTGGATGGGGTGGCCCCCTTACTCCAGTGTGACTCTTTCTTTCCTGCCCTGGATATATGTTGGAGTCCTGATGCCTCCCGGCCAGACCGCCTCAAGCTGTCCCACTTGTACTACAGGTCACCAAGGCCTACCTGGGCGTCCTCTGAGGACGGGGTTTAGGTCATATCTGAAGATAGGCTGTTGCCACTGGATGATTCTTTTTCTCTCTGACTGCTTAATACTCCAGTCTAGGTCACATGCTAGACTATTGGCAGGAAGTTGGTTTACTGAGCAAGGTTATGTATCTGGAGGGACTGTCCTTTATGCCTCACCCCGGAGACGTGGGCTCACAGGGAGTCAAATATGGCTCACATCCAGGCTCTGCTAGCTGGAATAATGGGCAAAGTATGGAACTGGGTTAAGCCTCAGCTGCCTCATCTGTATGTAACAAGAAAGCAGTACTACCAAGTTCCGGGTTGTTGTGAATTAAATGAGATCAGAAGTGCAACAACACGGGAGGAGCTCAGCACAGAGACGCCTCTTTCTTTCCCTGCCACGTCCCGGGGCCCGTAGCTGAGTGTTCGGACAGGGACCCAGGGACACTGGAACACAGATCCACTTTGACAGGAAGCTTTTATATATTTAGAAAATGTTATTATTTGTAAGGCAGAAAGAATCACCTTGTGTTTGACATACATTATTATGTTTGCATTTTCTGAGGCACACCACTAAGGTCATCACGGATAATCCTAAGTGTTTTGGATTCAGATTTGGAAGTCAGGCCAGTTCTGCTCTGGCCATTTATGTCATTTGAAATAG
Source organism: Ursus maritimus (assembly GCF_017311325.1). NCBI lineage: Eukaryota > Metazoa > Chordata > Mammalia > Carnivora > Ursidae > Ursus > Ursus maritimus. The sequence continues at coordinate 5,854,112 of NW_024423343.1, forward strand.
GACATAGGTGAGGTTATCCGGGCAGTGGACTTTGAAACATTTGGTAGCTCAAGAAAACGCAGAAATCGGACCTATGTAACAGAAGGACACGTGGGTGCTCACGAAGAGGCAGGAAGCCAGAGTGTTTCTGAAATGTCGAGGAGCTGAATGCATGACCGTCTACCTGAGAAGGGGCAAGGCTAAGGAGGACGGGTTTCTGCCTCCCGGCTCTCAGCGGAGGCAGAATGTGACCAGTTTAAACTGGGATGAAAGAGCAGCTTCAGTCTAGACTAAATCAGACGTTTCTTCAGATCCTGGTATTGGAAAACAATGTCCCAACCACGCCAGCTGTGTCCTTGGAGGGAAGTCAGGCCCGCGGACGTTGACTTAACTCCCGTCTAGATGTCACCGGCCCTCGACTGAACATTCCAGAGGCTTCAACCTCAATCAGCTCCCCCAGCCCCAGTTCTGACTGCAGTCTTTCCTTCTGTTTTGTTAAGGAAGGCCAAGGGAAGCTTGCAAAGGCAAAGTTATTGACATAAAATGGGGCAGATTCCTGCAGATTTGAGACAGCGCCTACTGGAGGCCCATTCACTGAACTGCTAATTCCTAATCCACGCGACCCAAAGATAGAGGCGAAAGTCATAGCGCGCGACGCACACTTTCTTTATCGGGCAGACGAAGCAGAGTGTTGTCCGCAGGATCAAAGACCAGGAAAAATCATTAGAACTACGAACAGTCCTGTGTTGTTCTGGGCGTGTTCTGCACAAGCCGGTAAAACAGAAACAAGACTCCGCATTAAAGGACAAAGCGCGAGTCCACCCGCTTCTTAGCCTCTCCTCCGAGGAAGGTGGAAACGGGCAGACATCGAGACCTCCCCCAGGTAAGTGACTTAGTCTGAGCTTTTTAATGAAATGAGAGAGGAAATTGCAAGCCTTCCATTCCAAAAGAGGCCTGCGATCAGTTTAGAGTCTCTGAATGTGGTTCAAGCAGCTGGGGAGGGTGCTAATCCAGACCCCCCAGGGTGCCCCAGGCAAGGCAGCAGTGTCCCCAACCTGTCCTCGGCTCTAATGAGCTAAGTCGGAGCCCCTGTAAGGATTGATTATTTCCGAGGCTATGAAAAGCTTGAAGGAAGGTGAGGATTTCAGAGACTCCTGAGTCATGTCTCGAAAATTTTGTTTGCATCTCACGCGTGTAACATGGCCAGTTTTTTCTTTCTTTAGCAATTTTCCTCTGTTAAAACAGATTATTAGAAAGGCCAGTCTTAGGTTTACTATAACACGGTATATGGGGATTTTAACTTATCACTAAGGCGCTGGTGGGATGTGGGCAGGGAGAACTTTCTTTCCTGGTACCAGAGAAATATGAACATCAGAAAAGGTCATTGAAAAGCGATCCCATCCCTTCTGATGTCACCAGGTGAGTCAGGAGTGCACGCGTCCTCTCTGTCAGTTCTACAAAAGCTTGTATTCTGAGGACAACAGAATGGTGTGTATTTGGCTTAGATGAACAACCTGAGGCTGGTGGCACCCCGGAGAGGCCGTCTGCAGCGTGACCGTGGTGCGGGGTCACACGAGGGCCTAGACCACAGGCTGCTTCCGTTTACGAAAACATTGGCTCAGAGGTTTCCCCTCAGTGGACACATCTGTCTGCAGAACACGTGCCCTCCCGACTCAGATGCACCTGTTTTAACCTTTTCCTGAGTCCTTGGGGAACCCCTCCGGGAGTCTGAGGAATGCTCCGAACCATTTTTTATGAGAAAAAAATGCACACACACAAACACAAAACAGGCGGGAGATCATTTCAAGTGATACGCAGGTGCCTTTCAAGTGCTTCCAGGCCTCTGGGCAAGGATGACGATGCTAATGGTCCCGTGGTAATATGTTACTCGTAGTTTACAGACAGAACGAAAGGATTCGGGGTACGTCCATGGGAAGAGGATGAATTGACAAAATCTTCAAAACCATGAAAGCTATTTGGTACATAATGCAAACAGGACTGAATCTTGGCCTTAATTGACCTGGCTTTGGGAGATGTTAGTCTAAGAATAGAATGCCCAAATTATGACCGCCCCGATACATTTGGTAAGATCTGTTCAGTTTTGAATGGGGAGAAATTAACATGTAAAGGTATTTTTCTAGAAAGTAATATAGCACGATAACAAAAAAAAAAATACACAAATGAATTCCAGAATCAGGGGCAATACATTCAGAGTAACGTTAGAAGGGTTTCATTGCATTTCTTATGGTGGTCGTTAATCACCGCGGACACATCGTTACTTTTGACCAAAGGGAGGTGCTTCTGTGGACAGAGCTCGTAGATAGTTTGCGGGGGTTTGTGAACCGATCTGCGTCTGTTCAACCTGCCTTTACAGAGAATAGTTCAACTTGTGCTCTCTGGAAGCAATTTGTATCATAATTGGAAAGATGCAATTCATTGCAACCAAACCAGCCTTATAAATATTCTGCGGTTTACATTTATTATGAATAGCACAGTAGATAAAATGTCTCTGTTTGTGTTGGCAGCCTGGCTTAGACCTTTGTCCCTGCATAATTACTGAGTGTCTTTTTAGCTCTAAACAGTGTCCCAGGTGGATGGTAAATGATTTGGTCCTTTTATTAGTCAAGGCAGTAGGAAAGACTATGGCTAGAGACAGGTTCGTGTTACTAAAAGGCCATGATTTGGTGATGGACTTCTGTTCTAAATATGTCAAACCTGGCAATTTCTTAAGGGACCAGTACAGGACAGCATCCCACAGCTGCTCCCTTGAATGCATTTCGACCCAATTATAATACAATCATGCATATATACATATAAATAATACAAACATATGGATATACAGTTTTTTGTATAGGATTCCTTATCTTCAAAACGTAGTACAACTAGAAGCATTTAAAGAAGGCACATTTTATGTGAAATCATGGTCCTTTTTGGTAAGTTTTCTACACTCAACAGGCCACAGAATCTTCCTGTCCTTAGCATGTTTGAAAATGAATACAGAGCAACACAATCCTCTTACAGACATTACTTAAGCTACACACACACGCACACACACACACACACAGACACACACACACACACACACACTTTTGTAAGAGGACAATCAGGAAAAGCAAACTTCTTTTATGTCTCCATACCGCAAGTGATACATAGTTTACTTAGAAATTCAAGCTAACGGGATTTAATGTGAGCTTCTAGACTCCAGTTACCTCGTCTCTCCCGTTACATGCTCCTTGTTTATGTTTACATGAGAGGAAGATAGTTCACCACTGACCATTCTGTTGTGTTCCTTATCTTATTTTTTAAAGATTTATTTATTTTGAGAGAGAGAGAGCACGTGCGAGAAGAGGGAGGGGCAGAGGGAGAGAGAGAACCCCAAACAGACTTCTCACTGAGCGTGGAGCCCCACTCGGGGCTCGATCCCACGACCGTGATCCAAGATCATGACCCGAGCTGAATTCAAGAGTCGGGCGCTTCACCGACTGAGCCAACCAGGCGCCCCCGTGTTCCTTATCTTATTGAGGAGACATCTACTGTTTGCAGTTTGGAACATTAGAAATTGTAATCACTAAATAATGCTTTTAATTTAATCAAGTGCTTAATAGCTAATGCATTTATACACATTAATGTTCAGGAACCAGAATGGTGTTCAATGAAACGTACCTCTCATCCATGCCATCCATTAAGCCGGTTGCCAATCTCATTTTCAAATCTCGTGTACCCTTTTAGAGAGCCTCCATGCACACATGAAACAAAGCTCTATTACAGAGTCTCATTTTCTAACCTCTTTTTGTTACCCAAAGGGCGACATAGGAGGCACATGGCTCTGTTTTCTTGCTTTTTTCACTTAACAGTACATCTTGGAGAGTTTCTGTGTCACACCTAGGGAGTTTGATCATTCTTTTTACACTTGTGTAGTAGTCCACAACATGGTAAGTCATTATAAAATCAGTCCTCTATGGATGAATGTTTGGGTTACTTCCATTATTTTACGATCAACAAAGCTTCAACATTATCATCTCTCTGTGGGTACGTCTGTCGGATAAGTTCCCCCAATGGAGTGGATGGCCAAAAGAAACTGACATTATTTTGACAGATATTGCCCAGTTTCTCTCCACTGGGACTGTATGAACTTCCATTTCCATCAACTGTGCATGAAAGTACTTGTTCCTTGAGAACTTTGCCAGCAGTGTTGTTAAGCTTTGGAATTCTAGCATAGTTTTAATTTGCTTTTCTCTTATTATGAGTGAGGCTCAGTGCATTTTCACTGCACCAACAGCCCTTTGTCATTTCTTTCCCATGAAGTATCTATTCATATCCTTCAGGTCATTTGTCCTTACTTCTGTTTTATTTTTTTTAAGGTCTTATTCTTAATACTTTCTAAGATCTCAATATGTGTAGGAGATTGGCCCCTTCCCTCTGATTTGAGTTGTAAAGACTTCTTGTATGTTTGAATACATTTCTATTGCCTTTGATTATAAAGATTGGAAGTGATTATAGAAACTGGATGAATTCAATGCCGACTACTGGTCACTGATGTTTACAGAAAAGCGCCATGTTAACCCTTAAGGTCTGTGTTAATTGCCTTCCTCCATGCTTTCTGCAAAGTTACCTTGATTAACTACTCTTTTACTAAAGTAAAATTGAATGCTATTCAATTGGAAGATTAGAGTAAGGCAAAATAGGGAAGCTATCCAGTCATTTCCTGTACCATTTCCTGTACCCCTACTATGTGCCAAGCATGGTGTTATCTTTTTTCTGCATGAAAAATTAACGACCGTACAATACAGGGCATATTTCATTCCATCTGCAACCTTAATTCCCTTGCCATGTGTGGCAATGTATTCACACGTTCCAGGTATTGGGACTTGGGCGTCTTTGGTAGGACATCATTCTGCTGGTCACATTCCCTATCTGATAGTGCGGTGCCTCTAAGAGTCTTTGCATTGTCCCATCGGAGCATGTGGCATCTTCCCCTTCAGCTCCAGGTCAGAGTCAGGGAGACCCAGGGCCTTTATGTTAGCTGGGAAATGAGCCTCGCCCAACACCTTGATCCATTGCAGTAGATCCTGGGAATGTGAGGTGGGTCTCCAAGTGCCTCACAGTGATCTCTGAGAACTTCTGAAGGAGCTGAGTTGAGTTGATGGTGTGGGGCTGATTGTTTCTTCCAGGTTCCTGGGTCGGAGGAGTGTACCTGTTCTAGTAGCTTCACTACGATAACTTGGAGCATTTGTTTAAAATACTGCAGGGGCGCCTGGGGGGTTCAGTCAGTTGAGCGTCTGACTCTTGATTTCAGCTCAGGTCATGATCTCAGGGTCGTGAGATCCGAGCCCCTTGTCGGGCTCGTGCTTAGTGCAGAGTCGGCTGGAGATTCTCTCTCTCCCTCTCCCTCTGCTCTTCCCCCTGCTTGCATGCTGTCTCTCTAAAATAAATAAATACATAAAATCTTCTAAAAAATAAAAATACTACAGACTTATGGATTCCTATACTTAAGGCAAGGTTGCCCAGGTCTATATTTTAACAGGTTCTCCAGGTGCTTGTTCCTCAGTAAACCAATGTTCTAGATCACCGTGGTTCAAATGTGAATTCCTGGCTCTTGGCTATGGTCCTAATTGGATTTAAAGACTTCTAAGTGTTCTTTTTAAAACCCTGAATTATATGACTGTCTGGCTTCCTGACCACTCTCCTTAGCTCCTGTCCATCTTTTCCTTGAAGGTATAGCCAGGACAGAGAGCCTGCTGGCTGTTCCAGTCTTCTGGGGTAGGAGGTGATTACAAAAGCAATCTTCTGAGTAATTACTTCTAAGTGTGTGGGCATTTGGTTGAAACATCTTTTGTTGTTGTCGTTTTGTATCAAATAATAGTTACGGTTTCTTCCAGGCTTCTGACAGATTGTATTTTACAAAGATGGCCATAACATTTCCCCCACAAAGATGTGAAGTCTCACTTTCCTCTCCTTGGAGCTGGGTTCACTTGCAACCAACAGAATGTGGCAGGAGTGACACTGTGTGACGTCTAGAGCTCGGTCAGGAATGATCATAAAGCTTCCTCCTTATTCTCTTAGGATGCCCACTTTGGGGAAAGCCGGCCACTACCTAAGAAGTCCAGTTACACTGAGGCCACCATGTTGGAGAGGCCACCTGTAGACGCCCTCGTGAACAGTCCTAGCAGCCCTCCAGCCATTCCCCCCCACGCACAAAACCCCACCAGACAGAGTTGATATTCATTATTCCGAGTCTCTGAGTTTGCGAATTCTCCTGCTCACTAGAATTTACGTATAACTCCCAAATCAATGCTTGCAGCACCTTTGTGGTCATTCATGGATGTGTGCAGAGGGGCAAGAGAGTTGATCTCCGGACGCGTACATTCCCAGCAGAGGCAGAGCTAGGCTTTCTTGTTTTAGCTCTCAGACTGTAGCCAAGTGTCCTTTTCATGGCCCACTTGGTGCCATGTTTCTGCACTTTTGTGTTTTTTTGTTGGTAGTTTCACTGTTTAAAGTGGCCCCAAGGGTGGTGTTGAAGTGCTTGCTCTCTAGTGCTCCTCAGCTAAGGAAGGCCGTGATGTGTTCATGGAGAAAACACATGTGTCAGAGAAGCTTCGTTCATGTGTGAGTTCTGGGTGAGTTCAGCGTTAATGAACCAACAATATGGTACATCGTGGAAAAGGAAGGGGAAATTTGCTAATTTGTACGTGAGGCTACTTCTGAAAATGCCACCGTTGCGCGTGTATGTGTGATGAAGCTATGGAAAAGCGGCTAAAGCTGTGGATTCATGAGTTGATGATTGAGTAAGAAAAAGAAATAAATACGGCATGGTGGATGGCACTGTGGTGAGGCAGAAAGCCCGAGAAATTCACGATCACATTACTCAGGGTTAGGAGGATGTTAAACCCTTCTCACAGAGTGTTTTAGGATTTAGTATAATTAACCTAATTATGTTGAAGAAATATGTGTTAAATATTAAACAAAAATGCTCACCAAAAAAAAAAAAAAAAAGTTACAGATCGTTCAATTGACACAAATGTTGGGAGCAGAGGCTCTCGGAGGCCTAGCCTTGAATTTCCCCTGGGAGCAGTGGCTCAGTATTTGCTAATTCAGGGTTCAAGGCAGTTTTATAGAACACAGCTTGTGCGAATAATGAGACTCCACGGTTTATCCTGCACCTTCCAGGCCAGCCCGTCACCAGCTGAGCACCGTGGAGCTGCAGGAGCCGCAGAGCAATCTCCTGGCTAGGGTCGGCCGCCCGAGTTTCTGGCTCCCGGCATCTGTGAGATACGGTAAAGTGGTTGCTGTTCAATCCGCCACGTTCTGGGGTGGCTGGAGATGCGGCGTAGGCAACAAGAGCAGAATTTGGGACCAGATGTGCTAGCTTCGGTAGGTGTTCTCTCCTCCCTTTCTGACGATAATACTGCAAAGTAGGTGTTCCTGAGAATGGACAGGTGAGGACACTGAGAGTCAGAGGGTTTGCCCAGCTCAAGGTCACGCTGTTCTGAAATGGTGGCATAATGATTCCATCTGGCACAGACCAAGCCCAGACTCATACTCTGGTCCCTGCACCCCACTGGCTGCTGAAGAGACATCAGCCGCTCCCAACTCAACCACTCCGTGTGAGACTAGGTAGCCTTCTTCTCTCCTCTTATGCCCTTCAAGTTGTATAGCTCCGACAACCGGATGCTGCAGCGTTCACCCATTTCCAGAGACTTTCCCCTGGAGAGGTCGGTAGGACCTTCGGTTACGTGGGCCGCTCAGCCTGTTAGCATGGTGAGTGGTGCGTATATTAAGCAGAAAGCCCACCTGGAAGTGAGGCTGTCCTGTCTATTAGGCAGGGCTCAGGCTTTTGAGGACAAGGATGTGGGAAAGGACTCAGAATGGGAACTGGGATTGCTGTACCACCTGGCTGACTCACGTCCACCTGGGCCTTCCTCTGTCGCCCCTGTGTCAGGGAGAGACTGGCCATGCGTGTGTCCCCTGAGAGCCAAGCTGAGTGACTTCAAGAGCATATAAGGGGGGGGGGGAGGAAGATGTCTTCTCCAAGAGGGATCCTGGGGCTTGGCTCCCAAATGCTGGCAGGAAATGTTCATTGATGTGGTCTGATGGGTCCTGTGGCACCCTGACTTGGTGCCATCACTGCTGGTGGGGAGGTGGAAAGCGAGGGAGCTTGGGCATAGAGTGTGTCTGTCATTTTGAATCCGGGCAAACAGAGACAAAAGGCGTTTGGCACGAGCGTGATGGATGCCTGCTTTGTCCTGCGGCTGGCAGGCTGGGGGTGGGGGCAGAGTAGGAGAGCAGCCCTTGCTAGAATGAGTAGGCTGAAGGGACAATGTAGGACGGTGCATGTCTTCCAGCTATCTGGTGTTTATGTGCCCCCATCCTTCTGGAGAAAGCCACGTGGTTATATGGCAAGCCCTGTGCTGTTTGCCACCATGTCAACTTCATGCTGTGCTGTGAGGTAAATACTGTGGCCAATAGAATCATGGCCCCTTAGGATGTCCTTTCCCTAATTCCTGGAACATACTACCTTATATGGCAAAGGAGAATTAAGATTGCTAATCAGTGTTTCTTAAAATAGAGAGTTTATCCTAGATGATCCAGATGGGCCCAGTGTTGTCACAAGGGTCCTTAGGAATGGAAGTGGCAGGCAGGCATCAGCGATGCAATGTGGGAAGGACTCAACCAGCCATGGCTGGCTTTGAAGATGGACGAGGGGCCACACGTCAAGGAGTGTGAGGGGCTTCCAGAAGCTGGAGAAGGCAAGGAACTGGATTCCGCCCTGGAGCTGGGCTGCTGACTCCTTGAATTTATTTAACACAGTGAGACCCATTTTAGACCTTGGCCCTCCAGAACTGCACGATAACAAGTTTGGGGTGTTTTAATCTACCATGTGTGCGATACTTTGCTACAGTAGTGGTAGGAAACTGACACAGGTATTATTTCCCACAAGCAACTTGCCCAGATCAGCAACATTCACGGGCCAAAATAGCAGAGCTGAAATCCGGTCCCACGTCCATACGATGCCGGGTCTACACCCTACAGCTCGAGGATGCTGGTTCTCTGTCAGGATCTCCTGTCATTTTTCCTCTGGAATTAGACTTGGTGAATGTTAGAGATGCTGATATGAAGCCGAGAGTCACCTCAGCCACTTGGGATGTGTCTCACCAGGGACATTGTGACATTGTCATCAGACCTAGTCAGGAGTATCTCAGTATAAATGCAAAATTTGAGGTTTTGGTGGGAAGGATAAAATAATAATAGAATTAAACTCAACACTTTATAAAAGTGCGAGGGCTGCATCTTAATTCAACCTGGCTCCTTGTCCTGGGAAGTACTGGGGCAGAGCTCAACCTGAGGGATATTCAAAACTGCTGAGCCAATGGCATTAATATTTATGAGGCGTGTGAGCCTGTGGGGTGCTGCGGACACGCTGGCTCGAGGAGCGTGATGTTCTGCGTTTTGGTTTGGCTCTGCCCTCCATCCCTGCCCAATAAACTGAAGGTTGCCCTGACTTTACTGTCTCCATCGATCCATACGCTAAGCTATCATTAATACTTTCCCTGGGGCCTCCTCTCTTAACCTGGGTTTTTTTCAGATGGGAAAGGTCACATTGGCATCCTTGTCAGCCTCCGTTTTTACAACACAACCTTGTTTGCGTTTCAAGCTGTGATGTTTGTAACCCTGGGAATCGCCTGGAGGACAGTCAGGATCAAGGGTGGGCGGGGGAATTGGGCTGGGCGGACCCTTCCTGCTTTGTCCACTCCAATCGGAGCAGCATCGTGCTTATCGGTTTTGTGTTTTTGCTTCTACTTGAGATCCCATGTCCAGAAAGTGGTTGGCTGCTATGGAAAGTTTGAGAGCTGTTGATGGGAAGGTCTACAGTGGTGAGACTCTATGGGAAGCGTATTCAACCAATAAGTATGGACGCAACCGAATACCAGACACTTACCTCGTCCCTGGGGAGAGACTTACATGAAAGAGACAAAAGTGCCTGCCCTCGAGGAGCTCACAACCTCAGTGAGGTGACACGTCCGGCCAGATGATCACTGCACTTTCTTGGCCCCAGACTGAAATTACAATGTATATAGTTTTCATGCTGAAACATATGTTTTCTTACCACCACTATCTGATGGCTGGTGCCCTCTCCCCCCCAATTCTGGGGGTCTCTTAGCAATGCACCTCAGTACTTCAGAACATGAGACTCTGGCCCCTCCGTGGACACCCAGCGGCTCCCCTGGCCCTCACTGCTCGGTCAGTCCCTTCTGCTGACCATGGTGGGGGCGGGGGTTGATCCCTGTGGAAGCACAGTGTGGACTGCTCTGGGGGTGAGTGGGGACAAAACCCTGTCCTCTCTGGTGCTCCCAGGTCTGGCTGGTTTGTGAGGAGGACCCTTCTTTCCATCTTGGCTCCAAGTCTCCTGTCCCCAGGGTTTCAGTTAGACATCTCTTGGCTGGATCAGGGTCCCCTGGGCTGGGAATCTGTGGTCCTCTGATGACTGTGGCTTTGTTCCAGCCCCATTCTGCCTCCTGCCTCTCTTCTGGGAAAATTCTGTTCCAATAGACTCTTCTGCCAGTCCCTTTTCAGAATGGGCTTCTGCCTGGCTTCTGCTTCTACCCTTACCAGCCCCCATGACAGTGGTGTGTCCCCAGGCTGTGTCCCTTCCCCACACCAGTCTTCTGCCCTTAAATTACTTGGGAGTCCCTCTCCTCCAAGACAGGCTGGGAAGGGGGCCAGAGACTCTGCCCCCACTTGGCCTTGGTCATCCCAAATGACATTGCCATTTATAAGATAGTCACTAGCGGGAACCACGAGAGCTGGTGTCCCCTGGCTGTGGACTGACCTCTTAGCCCTTTTGTGGTCCCTGCCTTCCTTCCCTCGGGTGGGGTGGGGGGCTGGTAGGCACAGGCAAGATGTTGTTGGCATACATGGTGTCTTAAACATTGTCATTTCATTTAAAATAGTACATTTCCCATAAAAATCCAGGTTTCCGGCTTGCCTTGAGAAGTTGGACAGTTTGGTCCTTCTGGGTCCCCAGGGAGCAGTCAGCTGCTGCTTCGGTCAGAGGGGCCGTGTTCTGTCCAGCCCACACAGCCTCCTTGGCCCACTTTGCTCCTTTTCCTGTCCAGCCCCTGTGGGCTCTGAGTTTTTAAGCCCTGTCTTTTTTGCAGCGGCTTTCAGAATAGCTGTGGTTATTTATAGAGCTCCCCTTTACTCCCTCCAGGCCACACACACCCTGACCCAAGCAGCAACTGTGTGCCTAGACATGAAGAAGAGGGAAGGGCTCTATTTACTAGTGATAAACAGGAGGAGAGTGTGGGTGAAGGGTGCCAGTTGCCTCCTCTTATTTCCTCTTTCCCCACTGCTGGGCCAAGTTGGGGAGAGATTCTCCACATGGTGCCACTCCCTCAGGAGCAATATGGCTGGTGATGGAGGTGATGGAATGGCTCCTGTTGGACTAGGAGAAGGCTCTGGAGGCCATTTTCTTGCTTGAGTCATGGGGCTCATGGTAGGTCTCAATCCCTGTCACTCCCAAACCAGGTGCAGCCTTCTTGGTGTGTCTTGTCGGTCCTCCTGCATTGGAGCAGGGCAGTTCTTCACCGAGAACTCTGCCCCAGGACCGGCACGTGAGGAGTAAGAAGCTGAGCCTCCATAGGCTAGTTTCTTCTGAACCCAAGTGAAAGGAGATCCTTCATTACTTCTGGCTCGGCTGCTCTTTCTTATTTAAGGAGATGTTTTGTACAGTAGAAATCAAGGCACTTCTATGGTTTGGTCATGCTCAACAATATAAAATGATCTCTTAAACATTTTAAGACATCATTCCTATCTAAACCATGAACATTTCAATAACATCTTTTAAATTTTTTATTTTGATATAACAATTCACAGGAAGTTACAAAACTAGTACAGAGTGGTCCCATCTAGCCTTAACCCAGTTTCCCCCAAGGTAACATCTTACGTATTTATAGTATAATACCAATACCAGGAAGTTGACATAGGTATAATACACAGACCGTATTCAGATCTCATTGTTCTTACATGGGTGTGTGTGTCTGTGTGTGTGTGGTTCTATACAGCTTTATCACCTGTGCAGATTATGTGACCACCAACCCCAGTCGAGATACAGAACAGTTCCATCTTCCCAAAGATCCCTTGTGCTATCCCTTCACATCCATCCCTCCTCGCCAACCTGGGCAACCATTAGTCTGTAAATGGAATCATACCGTATGCACCTGTTTTAGTCTATTAGCACTGCTATCACAAAGTATCATAAACTGGGGGGGGGCTTATCAAAATGGAAATTTGTTTCTCACAGTTCTGGAGTCTGGGAGTCCGAGATCAAGACTCCGACAGAGTCAGTGTCTGGTGAGAGCCCTCTTCCTGGCTCACAGACTTCTTGCTGTGCCCTCACGTGGTGGGAGGGGTGGGGGAGCCCTCTGGGGTCTCTTTTACAAGGGCCCTAATCTCATTCATCAGAGCTCTGCCCTCAGGACCTAATCCCCTCCAAAGGCCCCACCTCCTAATATCATCATCTTGGGAGTTAGTCTTTCCACATATATTTTGGAGGAAACACAAGCATTCAATCTATAGCACTATCCTTTTTGAGACTGACTTTTTTCATCCAGTGTAATTGCCTGGACCCATCCAAGCTGTTGAGTGTACCATAGTTCACTCCTCATTGCTGAGGAGTGTCCCATGGTGTGTGAGTACCAGTGTGTGTTTAATCGTCTTCCCATCAAAGGACATCTGGGTTGTTTCCAGTTCTTTACTATCATGAATAAGGGTACTATGAACATTTAGGTATAGGTTTTTGTGCAAACATTCCAACACAGCTCTTTGCTTCTGATTTTCAGAAGAGAAAACAAAAACATTACTCCTTATAGGGAAATTCCCATACAAGGACTGACACTTGATTTACCTTCTACATCCAGCTCTTCTCCCCTCCCCCAGTTAAATTCATTCGCTCAAATCCCTTTCATTGAGCACTTATTATAGGCAAGATTCTCTATGCATGGGTCTGCAACAGATCCGGCCTCATGCAGCTTATTCTAAGCATCCATGCAAACGAATGAGTGCTCTGGAGAAAATTCAGCTGGGTAATGAAGTGGAGGGCTGCCCGATGGAGAATAGCAAACACAACTTCCTGCAAAGCCTAGACAGCGATGCTTCCCAAACTAGGGTATTCACGCTCCTCAGAACACAGGGCAGAGCAGCATTTCTTAAGTTTTGATGTGCAAAGGAGACACTCCAGGATCTGGTTACAATGCAGATATGGATTCTCTTTGGCTGGGCTGGGGCCAAGATTCTGCATTTCCTACAGCTCCGGGGGCAGGGGGTGGGGGCGGGGGATGCCGAGGCTGCCAGTTGGGGGTCCACACTTGGAGTAGCAGGTGCTAGACTAAGTATGAAATGAAGCCTCAGAAAACACATAGTTCATTCACAGTACTTGATGGTATTTTTTGGATGTTAAGCAAATATATGTATTTATTATTTGTGTATAATATATTAAGCATATTTATTATTTATGTACAAGTTATAAAATATGTAAGTGGATGAAGGTGCCCATGAATTTTAAATACATGTAAAGAAATCTACTCTATGCTACTTCGTTAGGGCTAGATCTCCAGCCCCCATATACTGCTGTTCTATCTCTGAAATGCTTGGGTGGAAAATTTTGAGAGGCACCGTGTCTGGGCATTCACTTACATGCTTACCTGGGAAGCCCAGCCCTGGCTGCTGGCCATGTGGCTTCTCAGGGTCTGTTTCCTGTGAGCTGGGCCCCTTCTGCAGAGTTCTCTGTTGTTCCGAGGCCAGGCCGGAGCTTCGTGCACCCATGGGAGCAGCTTCCTCTGGGATTTGCCTTGGGAGCCTGAGGCACATTTACCGAACTCCTCTGTTGAATAATTCTGCTTCCTCCGAGGACCCAATTAGACTTTAAAGAGAGCCTTGATTTCTGAAGACTTTCTCTTTAGTAAATAATCTTGAACTCCCCCAGTAAGGTTTAAACAATAAATGTATTTTGGATTGATACCCACTTCTGGCCTGAGAGTTTGCTACAGGCTGGGCATTCATGCAGGCCCACCCCACCCCTTCTCTTTCCTGTTTCCTTTGGGATTTTGCTTGGGTGATGCCCATGTGTTGGGGAGACTGTGCACATTTAATTCTATATGCAGATGAGATGGCCTGAAGCAATGGAGCTTGCTGCCTGGGCCTTCCCTCCCTCTGCCCCTGTGGGGAGGGATGAGAGCACAGGTGGGGAGGAGGGCTGGGGGACCATGGAGGCACTCTGCAAGAGAAAAGCCTGGTTTTCCATCATCTGGCTTCTTTGCTATCGCTAGGCCATCCAAATCCACCTGGGCTTTCCAGCAAAGAAAAGTGTGGAAATTGGATCCGTAGATGAGAGACTGGCTTGGCAACAGAGAATCCCGGCAGTGGGAAGACTGACGCGGGCCTGGGTCCAGGCTGCCGGGAGCAGCAGACCCAGGGATAGACTCAGCCTGCCCTGCGGACTGCAGGTTCTGTCCCATGCAGCTGGGAGGTGCGAGCGGATGGTGCTGGGCTCCCCGATGCCCAGGGAAAGCTGTGCTCTCTTACTCCTGGGCATCAGCTAAATTGGGCCTCCCAAACCCTTATAGGTAGTGGGAGCCACATAACAGATGGGGCTGATGGAACTCGGCAGAAACGCCCAACTCCATCCACTTCCAAGCCTGGCCATAAAATGTCCCCTGCAAGATTCCCTCACCTCCTCCTTCTCTGAGGACCCGTTCCCTGAGGACTTTGTAAGCCATGTGTTGTAAAAGGCAGCACCTCCAAAGAAGAGTGAGCTGGGTCTCGGAGGAAGGTGTGGGGTAGAGTCCCCTCATGTCACTGTCACTACCCCCAAAGAGTGAGCTGAAAGCAGACCTTTGCTGTGTTAAGCCAAGGAGGTTCCAGTGTTGTTCCAAACACCAGCAGGCTTCCCAGGCTGACAGCGCCGGCTGGGCTATCTCTAGTCAGAAGACTGGACAAGCAGGACGGGGGCGGGACCCTCGCTTCACGTGGATTTTGGTTTCCTTGTGGCCATGATTGCGGGTCATGGTAGTGTAGCTGCAGGCCTGTGGCAAGGAGAGTGCAAACAAAGCTCTTGGATGTTATTTCGGATTATTTTCCTCCACATGCCTCCTTGTTCTTTTTTTTTTTTTTTTTTTTAAAGATTTTATTTATTCGACAGAGACAGAGACAGCCAGCGAGAGAGGGAACACAAGCAGGGGGAGTGGGAGAGGAAGAAGCAGGCTCATAGCAGAGGAGCCTGACGTGGGGCTTGATCCCAGAAAGCCAGGATCACGCCCTGAGCCGAAGGCAGACGCTTAACCGCTGTGCCACCCAGGCACCCCTGCCTCCTTGTTCTTAAGAAAATTATAATTCTTAGCTGAATGTCAAAGCAATCTATGCCCAATGTAGAAAATGTGGGCCATGCATGGAATCATAAAGATGAAAATAAAGATCATCCATTACTTCCTTACTCAGAGATAATTACTGGCCACAGTTTGATGTATTTTTTCAGTTGTGTGTGTGTGTGTGTGTGTGTGTGTGTGTTAGATAATGTATGTACATTTATATGTAACATCTCATTACATTCCGGTGTGAGCATTTTCTCCTGTCATTAAAACATGTGAAAGGATAATTTCATCGGATGAATAACATTCACTTAAAGGCTATATTCTAGTTTATTGAAGCTTTCTTTCATTGCTGGGTATCTGGGTTGCTTATAATCCAGTAAAAGCTAACTGTGCCCTACATCTTTGTACATGACCTTTTTTTTAAATAATTTTTATTTTGTTATATTAGTCACCATATAGTACATCCCCAGTTTTTGATGCAATGTTCCATGATTCATTATTTGCATATAACACCCAGTGCACCATGCAATATGTGCCCTCCTTACTACCCATCACCGGCCTATCCCAATCCCCCACCCCCCTCCCCCTGAAGCCCTCAGTGTGTTTCCCAGAGTCCACAGTCTCTCATAGTTCATTTCCCCTTCTGTTTACCCCCTCTTCATTCTTCCCTGCCTTCTCCTACCGATCTTCCTATTTCTTATGTACATGATCTTTAGTCAAACCCGCGCTGCGGTCCCAGGACACACCTTCAGGCTGGACTCTTAGGGGTGGAATCACCAGGAGGCAGAGTATGGTGGTTCTAAGTCTTTTTGAACCTATGGCTAAACTACTTTCTGGAAAGATGTTGTGATTGATACTGTTGAGCATGATGGGAGCTTTTGTCATTCTCTTTCGAACCGACGATACTTTGGCTTAACTTTGTCCCTGTCGTCTTGTCGAAGGAATGCAATAGGAACAGAAATCCCATTCCAAACCACTGGTTCTTAATTTTGGCGGGGTAGGTGGGGGTGGTTATAGGTTCATTTAAGATCCTGGAGAAAAAGATGAATCTTCAGCTTCCCTGTATCCTCTCCTCCACCTCCCAGTAGCGCACAATTCACTCGTGTTTGGAACAGATTAATGGGGGTGGGTGGGAGCAGGGACACCCATGAAGACACTGGTGAGGAGTGATGGGAGCTGGCAGTGAGGATGGAGGGGAGGTGACATGCTCAAATGAAGAGGGGGCAGAGTCCTCAGGGCCTGGTGACCACCTGGACCAGGTGAGGAGAGAGGGAGGATTACGCACTGGGGCTGGAGCTTTCAAATTATTATAAGTTACTTGGCAGTGCTGAGCCCAGACCCTCACTGTCTCCCTGGTTCTGTTCCCACAGAAATTTTCCTTCCATCGTGTCCTCCCATCGCTCGGTGTATATTCAGCACCGGAGAGCCAGGCTCTGCATTACATAGTATGAATACAACCCTGAATATGGCCTCTGCACCCCCCGCCCCTCTTAGGAGAAGGAGAAGGTAAACAAAAAAACAAATACGTTAAAAACTAAATAAAACTTCAACTTGGTGGTAAAGTATAATGAAGAAGGAAATAGGATGCCTATGTAGAGAGCACTGAAGGATGTATTAGCTATCTATTGCTATGTAACAGATTACCCCAAACATAGCAGCTTCAGACAATAACCATCTGTTATTTCTAGTCTGTGAATCAGGACTCTGGGAGCGGCTTAGCTGGGTGGTTCTGGCTCAGGGGCTGTCATGAAACATTTGTCAAGCTGTTGCCCTGGGCTGAGATCCCATCTTAAGTCTCAACCAGGGCTAAGAGTTGGTTCCGAGCCCACTCCTGTGATTGCCAAAAGACCTCAGATCTGCATGGTTTATGGGACTCAGGGACTTAGTTCTTCTCTAGATGTTGGTTGAAGGCCCTCCACCCATAGTTACTCAACATTTGATCTTCTCCTCCCCAGGGCAGCTCACTACATAGCAGCTGCCTACCCCAGGGGAGTGTTCTGAGAGAGAGTGAGTAAGAGATCATGGGAGTCCAAGATGGAAGCCACGTTGTTTTTCTTGCCTAATCTGGGATGCCATGATATCCCTTCTCTTCGTTAGAAGTGAGTCTCTTATTCCGGTCCTCATTCAAGGGGAGGAGAATCAACCTCCATCTTTTGAAAGGAGGAATAGCAAAGAATTTGTGGGTGTATTTTTTTAAAGCTACTACAAGGAGGAATAGTGGGGGTTGGCATTACTTTACATAGGATGACCCTCTAGGTTTTTAAATACATATTTCAAATATTATTAAGAGTTATATTGCAATAAATTTATACTGGTCCCAAAACCCTTAGCAAAAAATCTTAAGGCAGATGTGTTTCAGATTTCAGAATTTTTAGCATTTTAAAAAAATAATACACTATATGCGTCCTGTATTATATAAAACCCTGTAGTGGGGTCTGGGGCTACAGCCTATAATGAAGCACATTAATATTTCTGCAGTGAAACCTTTGAATATTCATACCACGTTGGATAAATACAGTCTCTGAATAACCTCATGCCAGTTAAGGTCAGATTTGTGGACAAATTTATGCCATACATAGAAAGAACTTTCGTTTATCAGAGCTTTTTGGATTTTGCAATTGTGCGTACAGGGTTGTAGACCTATAATAAATCTCCGATAACGTACTCATCTAAAATAAAGAGTAGCTACTTACTTTTTAAACTATTTCTTAACCAAATACTATGCAAAATTAGTGAAATGATTTTTAAAAATTCTGAGACCCCTCCGAGATGGTATACCACGGTGGAAGGGGTTCGTTGTTCCTGGGTTTGGAACCTTCCAATGTAGGGGCGGAAAACGAGATTGCAACCATGCCGCGATCTTTGTGTGGGAGCCCAAGATCTCCGGCCTTGATCTTGGGAGTTGTGGGGAGCATTGAAGAATCTGGACCCCTGAGCACGGAATGACACCATCCGATCAAGGGTTTGAGGAGGAACCTCACAACTGGATTTTGGAGAATGCTCTTTTCCCTTCTTCCCTGTAAAATCTGCCACCAATGCCACAGAGATATTTTTCCATCAGGAGGTCAGGGAGCTAAATAATGTTGGCCGCTGGGTCCAAACCAGATGACATTATGGATTTTAAAATGAGGCCATGGTTATACTCCAGCAGTTGCTGTTTTGATGTCTGGATCCCTATGGAAAAGGGAAGCATCGGGTTTAAAAACCAGAGGCTTCCCACTAGGACGAGGAGGAGCCATATTTGATTTAAAAAGTAAAATTAGATTGGAAAACCCAAATAGTGAGTGGTCATCTTGAGGTTTCTAAAGAATAAAAATGAAAGCTTCTGGTGCTTACAGAAATTACCCATCTTTGGAGTTTGCTCTGTGTGGATCCCCGGGTCTGACCTGGGAGAGGGGTCAAGTGCAAAGCGCTCTCAGTGAGGGGTGAAGGGCAGGCACAGCCTACAGAGCAGAAGGTGAGACAAGGGGAGTGAACGGGTGCGAGATTTGGGGTGAGCCAAAGGGTGGCAGAAGGGACCTTTAAGGATCAACAAAGGTCAGTTCTGAATCCAGGGGAGGGCTGATGCCTTGGGACAGCAGCCGGCAGCCCACCCCGTGCTGTGGTCAGCAGGCCAGTGACTTGGGGCTCACGACTCTGTGTAGCACTTTGGTGTGTATAGTCCTATTCAACCCTAGAAAGAAACCCTATTGCGGAGGATTTGTTACCCTCAAGCTGCAGGTGAAGGACTTGAG
Organism: Ursus maritimus; assembly: GCF_017311325.1. NCBI lineage: Eukaryota > Metazoa > Chordata > Mammalia > Carnivora > Ursidae > Ursus > Ursus maritimus. The sequence continues at coordinate 5,873,190 of NW_024423343.1, forward strand.
CATCAAAACACTCGTGCAGCATATCTGCGGGGGAGGGAGGACCCATATCTTGGGTCTTGGTTGTGACGAAACTGTGCGTCCATCCGAAGACACGGCCAAGAGGAACCAGGGCATGGAGAGGCCACGAATCTCTGCCTCCTTTTCCGCAGCCTTAGGAACGTGTGTGCTGTGAGGCCAGAATTAAGAATTCTGCCCCAGATTTGTTCAATTGGAGATGGCTGGTGATACCCACTGTTGTGTTTGGAATGTCGTGTCCCGTGCCAGTTCCTGAGTTGAAACCCTCACCTTCAAGGTGACAGTGTGAGGAGGTGGCCCTTGGGGAGATGAGCAGGTGGTGAGGGCAGAGCCCCTCCCGAGTGCGATTCCTGCTCCTTAGAAGAGGCCCCACGGAGCTCCCGCGCCCTCCATCGTGAGGACCCAGGGACGAGGCACCTGCCGTGAGCAAGAACCTGGTTCGGCACCTTGACCTGGGACTTCCAGCCTCCAGGACTTTGGGTCATAAATGTCTGTTGTTTCCAAGCCCTCCATTTGTGGTATCTCAGACAGAAGCCCCCAGATGCAGGTTGATATTTGGGCGTCATCAGCCCCTCGAAGGTACAGGTGAGGTCTCGTGGGCTGAGGAGACTCTGGGTGCGGGTGGGTGGAATCCGAAGTCAGAGCCCTGGGCGTGCCAAGATTTAAAGGTGGAGCAAGAAGATGCTGGTGTCACGGAAGCTGGAAGGAGAAAGTTGGAAAGAACACAGCGTCAAAGCTGCCGCGGCGCAGAGGCCGTCGTCCAGAATATGGAAATCCCTCCTGCGGCCTCAGGAAGTGCTGGGATGGAATTAATCACCACTGTTCTGGAAGCCAGGTGTGAAGACCAGACCCCTGGGTCTGCTGTGAGGACCTACGGACGAAGGGAGAGGGTGGGAGGGAGCCCACCAACACGGGACCAGGAGGCAGGGGCCCAGGGCAGCATTCAGCCTTGACAGAGTGAGTGTGGCCTCAGTTTCCCCTGCTGTACAATGGGGTGCCCTCTGGGGCAGGCGTGAGACGAGGTGGTGTTTACGGAGCTGAGCCCGACGGCACGTGTGGGACAGAGTAGGGCTGGGAGAGGCCAGGGCTCATGGGGAGGAGGCACGGGGAGGGAAGCAAGAAGGGGTTCAGGGCGCCGTGGGCAGAGGTCACGCGGGCGATACTGCGCTGACGTCCTGGGCGCTCTGAGCTCATGTTTCTGAAGCTCAGATTTTCTAGTTTCCGCGTACGTGTGCCTTTGCTGGGGCAGCGTGTGCTTCCTGAGCCCGCGTCTGGCCCAGGTCTTCGGCTGGGTGTCAGGCCACAGAGTGGCAAGGCTGGCCCTGTCACAAAGGATTCACATTTTAGGGAGCAGGCGGCCCTACAGGGGGTGTCATGAGGTCTGTGAGAGCACTGGGGGCCAGGATGCCTCTCCTCACTCCAGGGTCCTCTGGCTTTCTCTAGCCTCGCGTGGTCCCTGTGCTGAAAAGCCCACCTGTGGGGCACCCTCTCTCCTTCCTTCTCCCGGCCAAGGGAGAGCCTGTGGTCCTGGGGCAGGACTAACCTGGCGTCTCCTTCTAGGCCTTCCTGGTCCCCACAGGAGGCTAAGCCAGCCAGAGGTCTGCTCTGCCAACCTAGTTTTAGAATAGGTCCCTCAGTATGTCAATGTTGTAGCAAAGTATTATTGTTCACCAACACTTAGCCACCCCAAAAGTTCACTCCTTTGGTTGAAAGTCATGCTCCTAAAACAAGGACATTTGAAAAAAAAATGCTATGTGCAAAAAGATGCTTATCTATGTATCTGTATTTATATCTCTGAAAATGTCAAAGCGAAGTAACCGTGCAGCTGAGAAAATGGTAATCCCCCAGGGGAGTATGGGAGGGCCATTGCAGGTCCACACGGGGGAGAGGCTGAGGACAGGTGGAAAGGGCGGCATAGCAGAGTGTGCAGGCCCTGCCCGCAAGTCTGCGATGTTCTGCATTATCCGTGTTCAACAGGACCATCGTTTACTGAGCAGGAACTACGTGCCACGCACCGAGCGAGGGACTCATGTGCCTTCCTATGAAAGCTCATGGCAAACGTGAGCTGGGCATCCCTACTTTGTAGATGCGGGTGTTAGCGCTCAGGTCAGCGCTGGGATTTCGTGGAAGGGGGTCCCATGTCTGGCAGAGACTCGGGCTGCAGGACACTAGGGCCTGTTCCGACCCAAGATTCCATGACCACTCGTGACTCCTGCACGAAGCCCCTTTGCCACCCCCCTCCCCTCCCCCAGCGGGATTTTCTCACTCCTTCCTGGACCCCTCTGCTCTTGTCACAGCCTTGGCAGCAAAGCAGCTGTCTGTCCCCTAAAACCATACGATGTGTCTGGAGAGGTAGCCAAAGTCATGGACAAAGACTTCCCTTCTTTCTTTCCTGATTTTTAAAAAGTTTAAATAAGTAATAAACAACATACACAGCTCAGTAGATTTAAAAGGGCCCCCTGCCCCGGCCCTAGGGTCCCTCTCCCCCTGGCAATCACAGGGGATTGCCTGTTTGGTCTCCCCTTCTAGACATAGTCCGTGCATATGAGATGCGTCCTGAGTCTGACTGTCTTTGCCTCCCACCTTTTGTCCACCCACAGCCGTGCATACTTTTCAAGCAGCTTTTCCCTGCTCTGGTACCGAACGCTGCCCCTCCGAGCTCATTCCACATTAGAGCGCGTCAGTCCGCTTCCTTCTTCCTTAAAGGCCTACATGGGTTCCATCTCACCTGCCCTGATGTATTTGATTATCGCTTACGAAAGGATATTTAGGTCATTTCTAACTTTTTGTCATACAAATAACACCACTGTGAATGTGCACGGACACGTACTGTTTCAGCACGTGGGTATCTGTGTGGGATCGATTCCTGGAAGTGAAGCTGTCAAAGGGCCTGAGAGTTTTACACATTGACGGATCTTTCCCAATTGCTTCATAAAGAGGCTGACATCGTTTAACCCCCCACAGTGGTATTCGAGTCAGGCTCCAGACTGTCCACATTCTAGTTCAAAAATGTACTTGTGGGTTGGAAGGAACATAGCTGGCCCCAGTGGTAGGACCCGGGGCGACTCACTTCCCCCTGTGAAGCTTGGTTTCCATTGCCGTGGAGGGGTAATACCACGGGTCCAAGTAGCACCACAGTTTCAACAGAGACATACAAGGCCCTGGGTGCCGTGTCTTGTCAGCTCCAGATCATTTGGCATAGTGCCTCGGCAACCGTGTGGCTTCCCGGGGCATCTGCACAAGGCCTGGGGAAGGTCGGGTCCCCTTTCCCTGAAGGTCATGAAAACCTTGAGCACCCTCAGAACCATCTAAAGGGGGTGAGCAGGTGGCCCCACATTCGAAAGGATATGTAGACATCATCGGTTACTTTGCCCCTTAGCAGCTCGGGCTTGAAACTGACTGATGAAGGACCAGGCTGGCGGGCGTGTTGTCCCAAACACCCAGACCTGCGGGGGAGGGGGGATCTAGCACATCTTTGGAAAATTGTTTTGCTGCCAGAAGACCACAGCAGGAGCTGGGACCATAAGTTTCAAAAATTCATATTAGCCTTTTGGGGAAAAGGGTGAGTTGAAATCTAATTAAGTCGTGATATCCAGAATGAAATTATTGTGGAGGGAGTTTTCTGCTTGGTTTCCTGCAGATTCCATCTTCGTGTTATAAAAAGTAGCTTCTAAATGGCGTCGTTTCAAAAAGAGAGTCATCGAAGGACTTCCAGAAGTCAATATTTTTGTTCCCTATTTTTATCGTAAAATGATACACAATTACTATGAAAGCTTCGATCCGTGTAGAAGCACGTTTTGTGTGAAACCCCTAGCTGCTTGTTCCCATCCCCAGCCCGGGGACAGTTAGATTTTCCCCGGTGGGAGCCAATTAAAAACTCTGTTTTCATGTGTATTTTATGGCACACAAATGGTCATTTTACAGGTGGGAAACCCTACTAACACACTGTTCTGTAGCTTCTTTTTTTCACGAGCTGAGTTTCTAATAGAGGCTGATAATGTTAGAACAAAGGATGTGGCGTTTGCGTTCTCCATTCTACCAATCCTGCAGTACAGAGCGAGCTGCTCAAGTTTCCACGGCAAGTCCCCCTTGTGGGGTGTCCAAGCCGTCCCAGGTAGGTCCTGGAGAACGGAGGGGACTCAGGGGGCGTGATAGCTGTATTCGGATATCTGAAGGGTGGTAGAGGGAGCAGGCATGGTTCCATTCTGGTGGTCTCTAGGGGGTGAGACTGTAGCTGGAGTTGGGGGAGCTTCCAGAAGCAGAGACCAGCAAATCCCGAGTCGCATCCTCAGAGAGCTGGCTTTGAGCCAAACCGCTGAGTTTCATTCTTGGCTCTCCTACCTACTAGCTTAATAGAGTCTCTGTGCCTAGTTTCCTCATCTGTCCAATGGAGTCAGCAAGTCCTATTCTGTGCTGTTTCTGTGAAGATGGAATGAGATATCCTATGGAAAGCTCTCGAAATAGTGCCTGGAGCAGAGGGAGCCCTCCATAAGCACAATGAACGCGATGATGCTTTTGGTGAGTGATCTGTGCACCCAGGAGCTCTCTGGCCTCAGTGGCCACAGTACCTTTGCTTAATTGGGTAAGCCCGTGCCCCTACCCAGTACGGCTTTAGAAAACCCTGCTTTTATCAGGCTTTCCTCTTCATGCTGGCTCTTCCTTGTCCCCTCAGCTGGTTGTCTGTCTCCTCAGCTGCTGTCTTGGCAGGTCACCATTTGCTGGACAGGCGGGCTTCTTCCAGGCTGGGTAGATCTTCCCCGTCCTGCTCCACCCAAGCATGAGTCCAGGCTTTTCTTAATCTCCCCCAGCCCTGCAGGGAGCACACCCACCGTATCATTTCGTAACATTCTCCTCTGTGTGGGGGAAAGCCTTGGGTTCCTGGACCTCCCCCCACCCCCTGCCCCAGGACTTGCTGGTTGCCTGTCCGACGGTCACTGCTGCACATCTCCAGACTTGGGGACCCATCAAGCCAACTCTGAGTGGTTCACACCCTTTAAACTGTGTGACTTGCCTTAAAATGCTGCCCTTTGGCCAGATCCTTTCCTTCTTTCTACTCCAGCCCAGGCAATGGTGTGCTGGTAAATCAACTCTCAAAAAAAGAAAAAAATATCTATGATTTGTAGCATGTGCCAATTTCTGTGGTATAAATACTCCCACCACCGTCTATTTCAAGCTACCAACAGTTTAACAACTAGCTCACACAATTCTTGCACGTTTGGTGATCTGCTCTGGGAGATAACACTTCTGAGCAGAGGCTGTGCAGCATATCTCAAGCTCAGTTGGTTCTGGGTGTGATATGGGGTATCGATAAACAGGAAAATACCTAGCAACGAGCTCCCTTAACACAGAGTTTCTGCAGCCGTTCCTCTTGGCTTGCATTTCAGAATTCGATTTCTTGAATTCGGGGATTTCTTGAGTCCGCATTACTGTCCTCATGCATGCTGACCCCTCTTTTCATATATCTTAGGAATCCTCCCTTGAATGAAACTGAGAGCTCTGGTTTGGGCTTGTGTGATAGGGCACCAGGGCCAGATTTCTAGAACAATCTATGCTATTTTTAAAAATAAATTAAGAGTTCCTTTTTTTTTTTTAATTTATTTATTTTAGAGAGAGAGAGCAGGAGTGGGGGGAGAGGGAGAGGGAGATAAGCAGATTCCCCCCTGAGCAGGGAGCCTGACACGGGGCTTGATCTCACACTCTTGAGAGCATGACCTGAGCCGAAACCAAGAGTCAGACGCTTAACCACTGAGCCACCCAGGTGCCCCAATCTATGCTATTTTTATTTGCTGGATATAAAAGAATCAGAAGGGGGAATGAACCATGAGAGACTCTGGACTCTGGGAAACAAACTGAGGGTTTCAGAGGCGAAAGGGGTGGGGGATTGGGCTAGGCCGGTGATTGGTATTAAGGAGGGCATGTATTTCATGGAGCACTGGGTGTTATAGGCAAACAATGAATCATGGTACACTACATCAAAAACTACGGATGTACTGTACGGTGACTCACATAACATAATAAAAAATTTTTTAAAATAACAAAAATATACAAAATAAAACAATCAGACTCCAGGTGTTCCTAGGTATTTGGGACCATCACACATGTTTCTTTCAGAAAGTCCTGTCCATGCCCTGTTATCTTCAAGCAATCCTTCCAAGAATCCACCTGAGCTGTACTTCTGGGTGAAATCAAACTTTCTTCTCACCCGATATTTTCAGCCTCAGGCAGAATAAACAGCAACCTCAGGAAAGAGATCTCGGCAGCTTTGTGACAGGATAGCGTTCCCTTCCCCGCCAGTCGGGGAGAGCACCGCCAGCCCCCACGGCCCCCAGAAGGACGCCAGATGCAAGGGAGTTTCCTTTCCTTGGCTGGTCTTTCAAGTGAAGTGAAGAATTCTTGGAGCGTGAGTCATCTATCCTGACTCCAGCCAGAATCCCGTGGCCAGGACCTCCTGGGGGAAGAGGGAAGTGAGAACAAGGCAGAGCAGCCGAGGTTCCACTGGTCGGAGAAGGGCTCCCAGTCACTCCCACCTCCGCGCCTCTGCCCACGGGTTTCACGTGGGGGCTGTAGTCTTCAAAGTGAGGCTTAAGGACACGGGGCCACTGAAGCAGGAGCGGAGAACCCACTAACGGGACCCAGGAGAAAGGAGAGCAATCTTCCCCTTGTCTCTGCACATGGCTGAGGGCTGTGTCTGACAACAGGGCATCAGCCTCGGGCTCAGCTTGAGCTGTGGTGAAGAGCCTGCCCTGTCACCTCCACAGAGCCACCGGGCCAATCCAGGGGCCCCAGACAACACAACCTCCAAAGGGGAAAGAAGAAATTCCTGCCCCAGTTTCCTGAATGCAAGTATTTGCTATTAGGTAAACAGAGGGTCCATGTCAAGGGTAAATCTTCATTCTGAATTGTGAGCAAACGATTACTCTTTGTGGTCACCAGACAGTAGCTGGGCTACTTTGTTTTACAGCAAATAAGTTATTTAAGAGGTGGGTATGTATGTTGTCAAAAGACCCTTTGCTTTGCCAAGGGATTCTTTACAGATAATTGCGTATGGTCTTCGAGTGTTTCCTTCAAGTTCAGCTATTTGGATGGCCAGAAATCTGCCATGTCAAACCCCCTGTCAAATGAGATCAAGCAGGAATGAAGAAAAAGGACCCTAACTTGCTAACCAAACCTTCCACCTTGGATGGCCTTGGGCTTGGATGGCCTTGAGCTTGGATGGCCTTGGGCTTGGGTGGCCTTGGGCTTGGATGGCCTTGGGCTTGGGTGGCCTTTGTCCTGGATGGCCTTGGGCTTGGATCGCATTCCGCTCTGGATGGCCTTGCCAAGCTGAGTTCTTAGAACCTGGAGCCTGAGGGCGTCTCTGCAGGCTTCTCTGTCACTGCGGTTTGGAAATGGGTAAGTGGCCTTCTTTACTGCAGACTCTTGGGCTCTTGCCTGTGAAAATTTGCTTCTAGTGTCCCGGAGTGGGTCACGTTACACGACCTTATTTGATGGCATGACCCTGTGGATCCGTGTCTACTCCCATGGAGCCGTGCTGAGGAGGAGAGGGTTAGGCAAGAGCTCATCCACCAACCGTGCCCCACAAACATAGCCAGAGGTTCACGTGGGAAATGTGTTTCTGCAAAACACGCTCTTTTTCATTGAAATAGTAATCTCACCTACCTGCACAAGGCTTCCGAAGACTCTCTTGGAGGAGCCTGAAAACCCAGGAGGGATGTGTTTATCCTGATGGCCCTACCTCGCACCAGGATTCCCGCACACCCAGAGAGCTGGCCTGGGCTTGGAGGGGACCTGGCGTCCAGGGGACAGTGTCCCCTTCTACACATTTTCCACCACTACGACCCTTCCCGGAAGCAGACACCATCTCAACTTTCTCAGAAGCCTGATGTTGTGTTAGTCCAGATTCTGCCAAGCAAATAATGGCAGGATTTTGTTTTGCTATAAAAAGAAACACTGTGTGGCCTCCAAGGCTCCGGTGGGAATGTCCGGGGTGCACTTCCGGAAGACTCTCGGCCAATGATCGGTGAGCAGGTGTCTTGACCTGATCAGTTCGTGAGAAACAGCCTTTGCTGTTCTTCCCCACAAATATCCCCTGCGGCCTGCGGTCCTGACCGTCCCAGCTCTCATGCTCTCGCGGGCCCTTCTTACTGGAGGCTGTGGAGCGTGGCAGGAGATCTGACGGCCAACTGTGCTGTTTGTTTGAAAACAACCACTCAGGGGCGCCTGGGTGGCACAGCGGTTGGGCGTCTGCCTTCGGCTCAGGGCGTGATCCTGGCGATCCGGGATCGAGCCCCACATCAGGCTCTTCTGCTATGAGCCTGCTTCTTCCTCTCCCACTCCCCCTGCTTGTGTTCCCTCTCTCGCTGGCTGTCTCTATCTCTGTCGAATAAATAAATAAAATCTTTAAAAAAAAAAAAAAAAAAAAAAAAAAAAACAACCACTCAGGTTAGGATCATTGAACATAAAATATGCTTCAGAAAGTTCGTGCACGGATCTTTCCTTTGGCAGTCTCCGCAGAGTCATCTTCTGAAGGTGATTTTGATGAACGCAATCCCAGGACGAATGAAATCACGCCTCACCTAGGAGCCTCCAGAGTCAGAAGCTACCTGCACTTATGATCCGAATGGCTTCTCGGAAGCAAGCGTGAAATCAAATACCAGGAAACGTTATTTTAATGATTATTTCGCTCTCTAGGTATCAGACTCCTGAAGCACACTGTTTCGGGGCAGAATTCTCAATTCTTCCTACCATCAGTCTTCGGAGTGAGTGTGTGTGTCTCTGGGTGTGTGTCTGTGTGTGTGTTCATGGCATCTTTAGGGGAATCTATCTTAAGGGCTTATATTTAATTATTTGGCTTGGAATTGGCCTAAATAGAAGTTCCTCTGCTGAATAAAAGGGAAATTATACACTGTGCATTTCTGAGTCAATAGTGCAATTGAAAGGCAAATCTCTTTTTATGAAGATTTGCCTAAGTATCAGTATAACCACATCATTGGATACAAAGCACCCCATCTGCTGATGTCCGGGAATATTTGAAGGCACTGCCAGCAAGGGTCATAGCAGGAAGGTGGGGCCACAGGAGGCTGGGTCCTGGCCCTTCCATGTATCAGCCCTCTGGCCTTGACTTCTCTGAGTGGCAGTTCTTTGTCTGTAAGATGCAGGTGGCTAGTACCTTACCTCGGGGTCCGAGGATTCCGGTACTCGCTCACGCAGTAAAAGGCTATGCACTAGGCACTGTCCTCAGCTCAGGGAAATAGGGCAGGCAGAGCACCAGGGGCCTCGAGAATATTCAGTAGATACTGGCCCTCAGCCTCTGCCTACCGCATCCGGGGTTCCTTCTGCTGCTGTAACCGTGTTATAAGCACTTTCCAAGGCAAGGAGGAGAGAGGCTGCAGTTGCTCCCCAGTGACTGATCACCGTAACGAAGTGCCTGCAAATACCATTAAAAGCTCCGTGTAAGGAACAGGGATGTGGCTCCTGCTCTGAGGATCTATGTCGCATGCCCTCCTGAACACCAGGCAGCGCCCGCCTCTCTGAGGCCACGCGCATGCACCGGCCCCATAGCTCCACGACCGTGCGGCTTCCTCCCTTCCAGGACTTGCTCTGTGGCCTGACATCTACAATAATCTTGGACACCAAATAGAGGTGCAAACCCCTGGATCCGCACTGGCCAGGAGAGGCAGGCGTGTCCCTCCCCATCTGCCCCCGGGAAAGAAAAGTCTGATGTCAAAACTGACTGCCACGGAAGCCCCTTGATTTCCACATTTTTTGGGAGAATGCAAAGGTGGGCCTGTAAACATTTCAGGTGAGAGAGAGAGAGAGAGAGAGAGAGTGTGTGTGTGTGTGTGTGTGTGTGTGTCTCAATTGTGGTAATAGGAATATGGAAGGTGGGAGGCTGACCAGGGGTGGAGGGAGCAGGAGGAGAGAGGCAGAGGTCCAGAGGCACCTGGCAGAGGCCAGGGCCTAACAGAACATAGCAGCCGTGAGTGAGACCCTGCAGAAGGGACTAAGATGACATTTCTAGATCAGGGGGTCTTGGCATTGAATGTGAGGCCGTTGGCCGCCTTGTGGTGGGCACTTATGCCTCGCGTGGGGGTGCTGCGGGGGACAGAGGGAGAGGGATGGTGTGCAGCGGAGCAAAGCAGACTGGGCGGGAAGTCTGTCAGAGGCTGGCGGGCTGTTGATTCATTGTGGGGCAGCGGGGGCACGGGTAGGTGTGGGCTGGCTCAGCAGAGGCTGTGACGTATGCCTCCTTGCCCACATGTGCCAGAGGAGGACAACCCTGCAGGAGGGACGTCGCTTGGTCAAAGAGGAAATACACCCAATTGGAGTGCTGTCCTTGTCTCTGGGCTCACGGCTAATTTTGAATTTGATTTCCACGAGAAAAGCCGTACACATAGAAACGCTCCTCACTTCGCCTTTTATAACATTACGTTTTATGATCAGAAGCTCGGGGTGTCTCACAGTATTGGAGCGGCTGATTGGATGTCCCTGCTTAGTCATCACGGTCTGCTACACAGTCATTAAAACCAGGGGGCGTGAAGACCGCGGGGAACCATGGGACGTGTTTGCGGCGTCGCATTAATGGAAAGCAGGGCATAGGGTCTTATAGGCAGTCTGATGATGCCTCCCAGCTTTCAGCAAGGTTTTATTGAGCACCTACGTGTGCCCAGGAAGAGTGGGCTCTGGATCCTAAAGAGAAGCATTTGTTCTCTTTGAGAATGAGGTCTGCTGGGGGGTGACGGAGCAAACAGACGCACAGAGAAACAATGGATCATTCTAAGTGGCCCGAGAGATAAATACGCAGTAACAACTTAAGTGAGTTCCATGGAATATACAAGCAGGACACGGCAGACAGAGAACAACAGAGAAGGGCAGGTTGAGGACAAAACAGGCTGGTCACCGCAGGCTGGAAGGAATGCACGGAAGCTGGAGTGGCCGAGCCGGGGCTCAGGATGGGGGCTGAGCACCTGCGTCCTCGGTTCAAGGGCTGAATTCTCCACTTCGCTCCTGTGGGACTCTGGGAAAATCTCTTAGCCTCTCTCTGCCTCAGTTTCCTCACTTGTAAACCGGGGATGCCGGCAGCACCTGCTCCTCTCGGGCTGTGAGGTCCGAACAGATTCATGTGCGTGGTGATGGTTAGCTATTGTCACCATGGTGGTGTTATTTTTTCTAGTCTTCATATTTTTGATAACATTAATATTGCATGGATAATTATAATGTCTATAGGATAAATAAAATAACTTTGATGTGGTAGTCTGGGTCCTCCAAGAAGCAGATGCCAAGACCGTATATACGCGCTGTCTGTATACTCTACCCACGCCTGCCCAGAGCGCGGCCACTGCCACCGAGAGCTCTTAGCAAAGTCCACAAGCTTGTCAGTGGCAGACTTAGGACCAAATCCTGCTTTGTCTGATTTAAATGATAATGACCTTAGCATTGGCTTTCATGGGTTTGGGTCCAAAGCTAAATTTTTGATTTCTTAACCTAAAAGATGAGGAGTGTCAGCCACGTGCCAGCATCGAACACGGCTCCCTCCCTCCCGGCTTAGTCCTATCCCCCACTGTGTCACCTGCTTCATGTTCCAGCAAACGGACTCATGCCTCTGCCAGACCGTGTCTTTGCTCATGCTCTTCCTTTGCCTGGCAGTCCCCGTCCAGCCACATTTCAGGGACAATCTAATTAATTTCATCTTGTTCGATACAAAATACTAATACTAGTGAAGATACCATAAACTTGTAATGTGTCACTACAATGAGGAACATCAGTGACAAGCTCGTTAACTACTGCCATCAATCCAGAACATACTTAGCATTAGTTAATGGACTAGATATTCTGGAATGCCCCCAAATATTTCTTACAACTCATATTCAATATGAATCTTATAGAAATGGCTCCACATTCGATCACGTTTCTGAAATTTTGCATGATGTTACCAATAAAGATTTGTGAAGCTGAAAATTTCCTCAACTATCACCATGAAAAAGCTAATCTTGTTCAACCATGTTACGACAAAGACTAACTTATCTTTTTTTCTTTCTGATACAAAGTTGTTGACAAATTTAAAAGGCAATGAGAGTGTACAGCCAAAAAAATCTGGAGAAAGAAAATATGCATGTCAGGTAATTAATAAAATAGTGTTATTCTGGATGGTGTGATGTCTCTTGGTTAGTCAACAATTGTAATTTATTGTAATTTCTTCTCATGCAGAAGAAGGACTTCCGTTCACATCCAATTGTACTGTAATTATATCTTCCTTTCGTGAGAGAAGGCTGATATATAAATAAGCATCACCCGCACACCGCCCGGAGGGTCCCCTGTACAAAGCCAGTGATGAGGTACAGCAGGAAAGTGCACTCTCCTTCCGAATCTTGCTCCCCCTGCTTCCCCAGTGACTCAGTTGACAGCTGGCCCAGCCCTGCTCCGTGCAAAGACCCTCACAGAAGCAGCTCTCCTGGGTTCTGCTCCCAGCCCTGCCCCCTGGTTCTTGGGGTTGTGCTAGAGAGCAAAGATCTCCCCGCTCCTCACTCTGGGTTGACCTTTTCACCTCCAGGGGCTCAAGCACAATGTCTCCCCCTAGAAGGGTTCCTGTCTGTCCCACAAACCAACTCATGCCCGTAGAGCGCGGGGTGGGGTGGCGGTGGGGGAGGGGTTCCCAGCCTCACGTGTGTAGCTGTACCTGGTCCAGCCGACCACACCGTGGCATCCAGTTCTGATGAACACCCTGTCGTTTCATGTCCGTCTGTCATCTGCTGCTCTCATCTTCCCCAAACACCACCGTTCACACCAGAGCTGGCCCAGAGCCTCCAGTGTCTTCCCGCCTCCCAGAGGAATAAATCCAGATCCTTAGCCTGACATGCAAGGTCCTTCACTATCTGTTCTCTTCCTGCTTTTGACTTGGAATCTGTCTTCCTTCAACTGACTCCTCTGCTTTCAGCTTTTTTCGAGTCAAATGGTTTTAGTCATTGTTCCTAATTGGTGCCGTGAAAAGTCTCTTGTCTAGTCTTTACTCCCAGTTGCTCTCGGGCTTGACGCCTTGTCCGGAGGCCCTCAGCGGTGCGCCTCCCACCCCAGGGCATGGAACAGGACGTCTGCTCCCTTCTTTTGGATACTTTTAATCTTTCGTTATTCTCATGACTAATTTGATGATGATTTTTTTTTATCCCAAGACTGTTGTGCTTAAATAACTTCCATAGCCTTTAGGAAAATCCATTTTATATCTTTAAGATTGTATTTATTTATTTGAGAGAGAGAGAGTACATGAGCTCGGGGAGGGGCAGAGGAAGAGGGAGAAGCAGACTGCCCGCTAAATGGGGAGCCCAATGTGGGGCTGGATCCCAGGACCCTGGGATCATGACCTGAGCCGAAGGCAGACGCTTAACTAGTGAGCCACCCAGGTGCCCCAAGAAAATCCATTTTATATCTAAAGAGGAGAGAGTGTTCATCGATCTGTGAGTGTATCTACTTTTGTTAGCCATTAAATGACAAGACTTACTAATCTTGCTTTTCAAACGTTCATTGCAAACATTTAGTATTTATTTCCAGTTCCTCACCATGCATCTATGTGTCCTCACATTGCCCTTGTTGAAGCAAGCAACTGTGTATCTTAATCCACTGAAAACTCTTGGAAGAGGAGATAAAAAATACAAGCAAATCTTCGGGTATATGATTTGCTTCTCTGTATACTTGTACTGAATTCGAATGCTCTGCCCAGCATGGCGTCAGCGGATAAATAAGTCATTACCAGTTAGCCTTGGTATATACGGGAGGAGGAAAAGCTACGCGCAAGCAATGACCACACGGATACCACCTCGAGAGCCTTGGACGTGCGCCACCATGGCTGACTTTCTCTCTGAAGGAGTCAAGCACTAGAGGTTTCATTCATCCGGAGGAAGAAACGGGCTAGTGTCTACACCACAATACTGCAAATTCAGAACCCCATGGGGGAAGCCAGATGTTGTTATGCTCCCTGAGGGAATGGATGAGGTGACCACAGGGATGGCCTGCGTGGACAAATCTGGCCTGGGACTTGCTGAGTTGGGAATGAGAGAGGACATCAATGGCGAGCATGCAGGAAGCAGGAAGGAAAAACAGTGGAGGAGTCCAGAAAGACAGCGGGAGAAATGCTAAATGAAAGAGTAAGATCTTGGCCTCAGTTGTCTTCATTCGTGCAGGCTTTCAGTAGTTGCAGTGGAAATTACCATACGTGCAACTCAGATGACCTCAAGCAAAGAGAACAAAGCTAACCGAGGGCCATCCCCCACACAAGCGTGTCAGCCTGTAAGGTCTGGGAAGACCAGGCTTCAGACAGCTGATACTGAAGCCTCGTCATCCTGTATCCTCATCATCCTGTATCCTCCGGCTCCGCTCTCATCACCGTAGACATGTATCAGCTTTCATGCAGGATTCTGGTTGGTTCTGCCAAGTCCCGAGCCCACTGGCTCGAAGGGGATAATGAATAATGATTGGCCAGGCCAGGGTCACATGACGATCCTTGAAGCCAGGAGTGGGTGACATTCCAAATGATACCAGAACCAAGTAGAACAGAAGAGACACTGGTTCCCCCTAGGGAAGTGATACGGGGAGGTAACCTGTGTGCTCTCCTCTGTTGATATAAAGTGTATGTGAATACAGCTTTCCCAGAACCAGCGCTGGCCGTTGGAACAGCCTGAAGTCCCCCAGGTTTGGGGTAGGGGGTGGGTGATATGTTTCAGTGTTTCTTGGGTGGCTCCAGTAAGAGAGGTATACGCTCGAGAAACTATCCAAGGACCCTACCTGATCTCTTGAGAATTTATAAGGTGAAAAATTGGATGTTTGTGCCGTTGATCATGCTCTGTTCTTATGGCCTCAAGACAAATTTTGCTCAATGGACTAGATTAAATTTGGGGTCTTGCATTTTTTAAAAAGTGAAAATTGTTAAGCTGATAAAAGTTTTTTTAGGAGTGTATTAACAAAGGGATAAAGATCATTCATGGCACACAGACACACGTCCTGCTTATCCAGGCTGTGATTTTGTACCTTCCAGGGGACCTGCGATCAGTGAGGTATAGAGGCTCTCCGGGCACAACATTTAAGGAGGCACTCACTGAGAGTGATGCTGACTCTCTCTTAAGGAGGCACTCACGCTCAGGTGCTGTCCGGGCACTTGCTCTGCGAAGAGACAGTGCCTCCTTAAATGTGGTGTCCCGAGCACCCGTCTGGCCCTGGGCTGGGCACAGACGCGCAACACGGGGGCCCAGTGGGTGCAGGGTGGCTCTTAGGCAAAGCCGGTGTTTAAGTTGGATTGCTCAAGATTCTTGAATGGTCCAGAAAGGAAATCAAATCCAAATATTCATGAACTCCAAGGCCAAACATTTTAGTCCAAAAGTCATTGCCAGAGCAGAGATTGGGGTCCAATAACAAACCAAGTCGGAATAGAAGCTGATGAACAGGTAAATGTCGACGCCAGAGGACAAACAGGAAACACAAAACCCCGAACAAGTAGATCGAAACACAGGCTGCCTTGAGCGTGGAGGTCCAGATCATCCCCACAATCAGACATTTTATTCGGCACACATTTCGTCATGAGAAGACAGCGTCATTATTTTTGGTAACAGTGTTACTGAGATGTAATTCCTACAGCATGTGGTTCACTCATTTCAAGTGTACAATCATAGTGTTTAGTATACACACAGAGTTATACAAACATCACCAAACCTTTAGGACATTTTGTCACTTCAGAGAGAAACCCCATGCTCTGTAGCCATTGCTCCCAGCCCTCCCACTCCCCCCTGGCCCTAGCTAACCACTAGCAGAATTAATTTTTAAATGTTTGCATTATTGATCATTTGTCTTCAGTGTTGCACAATTATGAGAAATGCTCCACAGGTCAGCTATAAAGAAAGAATACATTTCCTGTGATAACCACCTTTACCTTCCGGTGGATTCTGTAAATGGACACACTAGGATCCTGCCGAGCACCTTGCTGGCCTGGGCACACAGAGGAGAGCCTGGAGCGGACTTTCATCGTAGGAGGGGAGTGTGTCCTGGAGTGATGTGAGATGTTTCCAGACCGGGGAGGAGGTATAATAACATGGGGGAGGGGTTGAGGAAGTCCAATGGGAAAAGACAAAAACACAAGAAAAGAGTTGAGTGGAGATTCCTCAGTGGCCAAAGAATGTTTTCAAACCAGGATGCCCCATTGTCAATTCAAAGTTGGTTCCTTGGCCATGACATAGACCCTTCCCCACATAGTGTCCCCCCTTGCCCAGCCATGCCAGTCTTCTGTAATTGCCATGGCACTCACTTACAGATGCTTGGAAAGACACATGTGTGTGTCAGTGAGGGTGACACTGAGTTTCCTTTCAGAGTGGACGTTGTGTCAGTGAGGACAGCACGCATGGAAGCAAGGGCCCGAGGCTGAGGTGACTATGAGAATGCAGGTGTCCTTCAAATCCAAAGCCTTGGCAGTGCTGTTGGGAACTGAGGACTTCAATCCACAGTAATCAGATCTCCCTGAGTGGGCCTGCCCCGGGTGACAATTGGGTCTGCGTCTTTATGAATATATCATTTTTAAAGATGTGGTTTCCAAAGGAGCGTTTCCCAGGAGTGAGATCACTAATCTAAGCGAATTAAGACTTTTGGGACTCATGAAATGTGAAGGGTTTTCCCGACGGGTTACCCCACAGCGCGGGGACACCTGCCCTGAATGTGTGTGCCGGTCTGGGCACATCAGCCCCGGACACCTGCCGGGGTAGTGGCTCCAAGTCCCACGCGGCTGTTGTCGTAATGCATGTTCCAGTGACTGACACCAGGACAGCCTTCGTTTCTAAGTCAGGGAATCTCTTCTTCGAGGATTTGCTTTCTCAGACAGGTTCTGCTCCCAGAAGAGCAAGGAGCAGAATGAAGATGAGAAATCCGGATTTTAGACTCTGGGCCGTTTATGAGTTCTCACAGCTATCTTCCCAGATACAATGAAGCCCAGGAAAAAAATGTTTGGAGAGGGAAATACTTTGGATAGGATTTTATTTTGGGGGGGGGTGAAATACAGTGCACTCCAATCAAAGGCATCAGGGTTGTGAGCGTTCCTAAAAATGGCTTCCACCGTCGGAAATTATGTACATTGTATACATTTGTAGACGAAAGGATAACTATTTCCACCTATTTCAGCTTACTGTCATTAGGGAAGTGAAGAATATCAAAGATGTCTCTGCACTTGACTTTATACTGTTTGCTTCGGAAGATTTTGACGGTAACTTGAGCTTAATCACATATTACAGTTTATTTTATTTTACTTTTTGCAGGAAGGTCCTTTGGAATGTTAGCAATGCCTAAAGAATTATACTCTTCATAGACCAGTGCCAGGCACAGAAGAGGTGCTCAAGAACTAATTAGTGGATGAGTAAATGAACGGATGACAGATGTAACCAAACACCGAAACTAAAATCACTCCTCAAGTCAAGGATGTGCTTTTAATTAGGTAGCTTGGTTCTGATTTCTGTGGTTCTTAATGGAGATTTCCGAGGCTACATATTATCTCTTTTCCTCAGTTAGAACGCTGGGCTTTTTCTATAGCCCAGTTTGATGGTCTTGACTTAAATAATGCCAATAGCAAACATTGTCAAGGAGGTGAACAGACATCACAAATGCTTATATGTACACGATGAGAGCGCCTTATTGATAAAATCTGTGTGTTAGTGTCAGGCAAACACATCGTTATTCTGTACCGTGATAGGACACGATTTTATGGTCACGTGCTGGAGCTGCGTAGATTCCTTTAGTGAATCCCGTGAAGGTGTCGTGGATATATTATAATTTCCATGCACAGACTAATGTCAGTACATAAGCGTTTAGTCTTCAATTCCACACTAAATTACTTCTTCCTCTTTCAGGCAGATTTTTCTCATCTGGAGTCAGTGTAGGTTTGCTCTCACATAAGCATCTGTGGAATGAGTCTGGACTTTGCTAAGCAGGGGTGGTTAGCAGGGGAGGAAAGGAAGAGTAATGGCTAATCTTTAGTTGTGGTGTGGGTGTTTGGTTGGGAAAAACCAGCTGGCTGAGCAACGATACTACTACCTCTGATTCATAGGCAGGGGCGGTGACCCCTCCAGTCTGGTCAAGAAGGAGTCACATGCCTTTGGTGACTTCTTTGTTTACGCTCAGAGATTAACTTTGAGTTGAAATGACTTCTTTGCCAAAATCTAGACTTAATTAAAAGTGGCTAATTCTAATTTTAGAACCGAGCTTGGAGCTTTCTGCTAGTCACTGCTCGAAAGCGATGCTCAAGGGAAAAGAAGGAGGATGTTGCAAGATCAGCTCTGTCTGGTCACATTCAGGTGCCCTAGGCAGGGAGGGGGAGCACCCGCACTCGCTCGGGTCGGAGAGTCTGTGTGGTAGGAATACTACGACAAGCTGAGGTCATCCTCAGGCAAGAGGAAAAAGGGGAGAAGGCAAAACATTCCAAATCTCCATATTTGAAACCAGATTTTAGTTGAAGTAATCATGGTCTTGTAGGAAAATCTGGCCACGGAAAGCCAGTCTTAGCTCCACGTTTATTTTAATGTAGTTTAGACTTTGATAATATTATATATCGTTGAGCCTGTTGAGTTTCATGTGGTGGACAAAGGGTGCTAGAATAAAGCGACTCCTAAGCTACTTAATCTATCCACGAGTCAACGAACATTTGTTGAACGCCTTCCTGACAAGCAGGGCACGGAGCCCTGACGCGGTAGCCTGACAGCTTTGGGACCCGCCATTCCACCCACTGTTTCCCACAACACGATCACCACCATCACCATGAACACCGTCACCGTCCCATCCCTCTGCGTCTCCCCAGGGACATCCCCACCCAACACCATCACCAACACCGTTCTCCTCTGGAGCGTCAGGCTTTGTTCATTTACTCACTCATTACTGGCACCCCAGCTCTGTAGGGCAGATGGTATTGTCCCCATTTGGTTGGGTGGGGGTGGAGTTCACATCGTCGTTACTGTAGGAGCCGTGTGCTAGTGAGCGGAGGAGCTGTAGGGATGTGCCACGAATTCCCACGCTCAGGGTGCTGTGGGTGCATGGGGAGACCGCACCGGAGCCGGAACGAGGGGCAGTGACCTCCGTGCTAGTGTGTGATGCTCATATCAGTGCTTACGTAGTTTGAAACACATGTGCATTTATCGCATTACTACATGTATCACATCATTTAGACCTATTTTAAACCTATAATAATCCTTGCAGAATAACAAGAACATATTAATACAGTCAGATTTAAAAACTGTCTAGTGAATATCTCAATCCCTCCAAAAACATTCAGTAAATGAAGGATCTGATAGCAGATTACCCAAATTCATCATTAACATGTGTGCTGCAGACACGGAACTTATTCCACGGCTGTTGGCCAATTTTGGATCCGGTTCCTCATGGAAACGGCGCATCTAAAAAGCCCAACTGGAAAATGTCTGTATTCAAAATGGCCAAAGGGCTAATTGGAAATGGATTTTTCTTTTCTTTTCTCTTTTTTTAAATAGCGATTTCTACGTGGGTGTCCTGGGTAACTGATGGAGTCGCTGACTGACCACCTCCTACATGGCAGGGGCCGGACGGGGCTGTGGGTACAAGATGAGTGAGACCGAGGTCCTGACCGTGCGTGATTCCTTCCCCTCTAGTGAGAGAGCCAGAGGCCCAAGAATGTCGAGCCCTGTGGCAGTCAGGCAGGAGCTGCATCCTCAGGCCTCTGTGCGGACAGAGGAGAGGCCCCTGCTCAGCCACGTATGTGTGCCAGGGAAAAGTCGAGAAACGCTCCCAGGCCAAGGGGCCTCCTGCGTGGTCTTGAAGCATAAATAGCATTTAACCAGGTAAAAAGGGGAACTCGGGAAAGGGTCCAGGCTGAGTGAAAATGCGGGAAAGTCATAGAAGGATGGTAGGGAACATTCCTGGTTAGCTCAGGTGACTGCAAGAAAACAGCACAGACTGGGCAGCTTAACCAACAGACATTTATCTCAGAATTCTGGAGGCTGGAAGTCTGGGGTCAAGGTGCTGGCTGAATCCCTTCCTGGTGAGAGTTTGCTTCCTGGCTTATAGATGGCCACCTTCTCCACGTGTGCTCCAATGCTCTTCTTCTGTGTGTGCTCATGGAGCGGGGAGGGAAGGAGAGGGAGAGAGGGAGAGAGAGAGAGAGAGAGAGAGCACGAGCTCTGTGTTCCTTTTCTTATAAGGACACCAATCCCATCGTGGCCCCACCTGCATAACCTCATCCAAACGTCTCCTAAACCTAATTACTTCCCAAAGGCCGCACCTCCAGACACCGTCCCATGAGGGGTTAAGGCTTCAGCATGGACATTTCAAGAGGACACGAGCACTCGGCCCATATTAGAACCGTAAAGCGGTTCAGCATCCCTGGAGTAGAAAGCAACTTGTGTCTGGTTTTTCCTGGCTTTAGTACTAAAGGTCCCACATCTTGGGAACCCCCTTGGTCCCCAGAACACTGGTACAGATGGTCACCCTTGGTGGCACCGTTGACAGGCTAGGCAATGGCTCAATTTTGGAGGGTTTTGAATGTCCAGAGAAGGCATTTTGGAATTTATCCTGTGGGAAATAAGGATCTGCAGAAGGTTTCAAGCAGAAATCCTGTGCGGTCAGGTAGGGACGGAAGAGTGATAGGCCACACCAGAGGTGACGGGCGGATTTCCTAGTAAGTATGGAGGGGGCAGAGGAGGGGATGGGGACGGTCCTGTCAGGGGGATCAGACATGGCGATCAGAGGTGAGACACTGGGGTGGCAGTGGTGCTGGGGTGCAGAGAACAGGTGTGCAGAGGGTTGATTAGATGTGATCCTTTGAGCTTGGATCTGGGGTGTGGAGGAGTCTGTGTGACCTCCACACACTTGAGAGGCCAGCAGCCCACCGCCATCTTGACAGGCGTGCCTGCCCCCGCTGCTCCCTTAGATCTGACCTGCCAGGAGCTGGAACGATGGAGAGCTGAGGCAGGAGAGCTGACAGCATGTCCTGAGAACCCACTGCAAGCTCGGCCCGTGTGTGTGGAGCCGAAGACGAAAACACATGGTTTCCAATTGGCCCCAAAACTCAGATTAAAAAAGTAGTTATTAACATAACATCAATATCTAACTCTTTAAGGCAACATTTTTCTAAGGACTTTCTTCAGCTCACATCTCCTGGAGTGCATTTCCTTTCGTGAAGCTCAGATGTGTTGTGTGGGCAGGGAGTGGACGGGTTCTGGAAGGTATCAGGGGGACAGGCCCGCCCTGGCCTGGCTCGGGAAAGCTCCTGGATGCATGGTCTCTGCGCTCAGGGTGTGGGAATGACCTCATGGCCAGGAGCACAGTCAGGTAGAAAGCTCTGCGCAGCCTTGTCCTATCCACCCTCCATCCCGAGCCCGGCACGGGTCACTGCTCAGCCACAACGGCAGAAATCCGAGGAGTGCTGTGCAGGGCACCATGTGTGTCACTAACCAGGAACTGAAGCAGGTAGATTTGCGACTGCAAAACTGAGGGGGAGAAGCAGATGGGAAGTCCCAAAGGCCACTTGAGGGTAGCTTCTGGACAGGCAAAGATGACAGTGTCTGGGAAGGTGGGGGCTTCAGGGGGCAGATTAAGGCATTTCACTCCCCTGTCCCTATGGTCTTTTGGGAACATGTCAACCATTGGACTGCACAGGACCTCAAACAACCAGGCAGTCCTTGCCAGCCAGACAGTGAGCGGCCCCTGCTGTGGGGGACGAAGGGCTCAGAAGTTCTGGGATCCCAGATGCTGAGTGGTCATCTCAGGACCTCTCCTGGTCCCTGTGCATGTCCTAGCTTGAGCTGCCTCGCTGGAGGGGCTGTGCTGACTCTCACCTGCCCCCAAACCTCCTGGCCACCACTCTTCCCACCAATACCATACAACTCACATGTTGGGGCTGCAAAGGACAGTTCTCTAATTCACACTGGCTTAGGTCTAAGTGGAGAATGTTGGAAGGTTCATACAGCATCAGGCGTGCCTGGGCTGGGCCTCAGGGAGTCTGCTGGAACATTCTCCTTCCGTTTCTCTTTGCTCATATCAGCCTGAGTACTTCATTCTGGAGATGGGGTTTCCTCACCTGGTGGAGGATGAGGCTGCTGACAGCTCCTGATGACCATATCCCACTCATCCTAGCCCCAGAAGGGTGCTGAGCACTCTCTCCCTCTGATCCCAGTTTCGAAAGTCCTAGGGAAGAGCTCAGATGACTCCGGTTGGCCATGGGTCTACCCTGTGGCTGCCGCAGCTCGGTCCCTAGGAGGACAGCTCCCACCTGCATCACCTGTGGGAGGTTGTATGAGCCTCCCAAAAGGAGAAGAGAGGTGCCAGGCCGACAAAATTCTAAGTGTGGGGGGTCTCTGCACGTGCCAAGGTGCCGCTGCACTGGGACGCTCGGGGTGGGGGTAGCCAGTGACAGCTGGTGACTCAGTGAGGTTCGGGAGTAGCTGGTTTCAGGGGCTGGAGTGCAGATGAGGCTGGACAAGCAGGCAGAGGCCAGATGACAAGGCCTAGGCTATTGTCCCATGGGTGATGCTGAGTTATGGAAAAGATGTGAACAAGAGGGAGAAATGATCGGATCAGCTTGCTCTGGAGCGGGGTAATGGGATTGGGAAGGGGAGACGTGGAAGTCTTGGGTTTGACGTGCTGGCGAATGAGCAGGAGGAGAGGGTGGACATGGGAGGTGGGTGGGATTGAAAGGACCCTGTACCCCACTGACTGGGGGCGTGGGGAGGGAGAGGGGGCTGTCAAGGGGACTCTCAAGTGAGCTGATGTGACCCATGGCTGTAACATCTTCTAAGGGCAAGACTGCTAGGTTTGGGTCTGCAAGCTGGTGCAGACGAGGGTGTGGAGTGGCTTGCCTATCGTCTCAACATAGGAAATGCTCCTGCTTTACTTCTCTTGCTTCTCCTTGAAAAGCCCTGCATTCCTTTACTTTGTTCACTGCCTCTTAGCCGCACACTTCCTTTTCTTCTCCAATGTACCTTTTATCCCCTGCCCCAGGGCCTTGGCATGAAATGTTCTGTCTACTTGGGATGTTCTGGCCCCCACAACTACCTCCTGCTCAGAGGGGCAATCCCTGATCCCACAGGGCTCTCTCCGAAAGACCCCTACTGGACAGTGCCCTGCAGGCGGGGCACAAAGAATTTACTTTCCTCATCACTGTTGCTGGCATATTGTACACATTTCTTGAAAAATTGGTTTAATGTTGGAATCATCTGGAAAGTTTAAAAAATTCTGATGCCTGTGTGCTTCCCCCAGAATTTTTTATTCAATTGGTCAGAGGATGTGGCTGGACATTTTCTTTCTTTCTTCCTTTCTTCCTCTTTCCTTCTTTCCTTCCCTTTTTTCTTTTCTTTTCTTTTCTTTTCTTTTCTTTTCTTTTCTTTTCTTTTCTTTTCTTTTCTTTCTCCCTTCTTTCTTGGTAAAGCTCCCCAGGGGATTCTAATGTACAAAAAATTTCAAGATTATGAAATCTCCTATCCTTGGACCTACCCCAGATTTACAGAATCGTCTTTGTGGATAGGGTCCCAGGAATTTGCACTTTGAGAGAACACCCAGTAAATTCCCATAAAACCTCAAATTTGAGGTGCATATTGCGGGGAGCCATATCAGTGTGGCTATGGAAGAGACCTCGGTGGGTGGTGTATGGGGAGAGGGTGGGGGGCCACTAGCTGGAGCCCCAACGGCCAGTACAGCAAGCATCCTGTACTTTGGCTGCACATTACCACCCTCGAGGCCGTTAAAAAATTCAGGCGTTTGGACCTCTCCACCCTCCCCTCTACCCCTAAGACAGTCTTACTTAATTGAGCTTTGATCTCTGGTGGGGCCCTGGTCTCTGCATTGTTTCCAGACCCTCCCTGTGATGCAGGTGCAGCCGCGGCTTAGATGGGCAGGCGGGAGAAACCAAGCAGAAGAGTCTGGATCGAGTGGGCCTAGGGGCTGGGCTCCGGGCGGGGTTGGCAGCTGAAAGAGGCAGGGTAAGCCAAGCTTTGGAGACTGTGGCTGAACCGCCAGGTTCTAGGTCAGGGGAATGTATTTATTTCTTAGAGCTACATGACAGCTTACCACAAACTCTGTGACTTAAAAGCAGACATTTGTTTTCTCGCTGTTCTGGAGCCAGAAATCCAAAGTCAAGGTGTTGCTGGGGTTGGTCCTCCTGGAGGCCCTGGGGGAGAACCCGCTCCAGTCTTCTCTGCCCGCTTCTGGGGGCAGATGCCAGTCCTTGGTGCTCGTTGGCTTGTGGACACAGGGCCCCGTCTCCCAGGCCCCTCTCCCTGTGCGTCCTCTGACTCCGTGTCTCCAGTCTTGCTCTCCTTTCTCTTATCAGCACACCCATCCTACGAGCGAGGGCCCACCCTCAATCCGGTCTGGGCTCATCCTGAGATCCTTAACTTAATTACGTCTACAAAGACACTGTTTCCACATAAGGTCACATTCGCAGCTACTGGGAGTTAGGACTTGGATGTATCTTTTGGGGGACACAATTCAATCCACCAGAGGAGGTAATGGACCTCAGAGTTCTCTACAAATGGGCTAGCTGACCGGTGACAAAGCCCCTGACGGGAGCAGCTCACTCAGCGGTGCCTGCAAGGGGCTGGGTGCCTCCTCCTGCTTCAGAAACAGGGCCCATGAATGGGGGCGCCTGGGTGGCTCAGTTGGTTAAGCGTCCGCCTTCAGCTCAGGTCATAATCCCAGGGTCCTGGGATTGAATCCCTCATTGGGCTCCCTGCTCGCAGAGAGCCTGCTTCTCCCTCTTCTCCCTGCTCACGCTCTCTCTCAAATAAATAAAATCTTAAAAAAAGAGAAAGAAACAGGACCTGTGAAGACACACCATGTGATGAGAGTTAATGACCATCGGGGAGAGGCTGGGCTCTCAACTTTGAAATAAAAAACTTTAAGATTTTACACACACACACACACACACACACACACACACACACACACACACACTCTGCTTAATAAAGGTGCGAGGTGGCTGGGATCCTGCCAGTTCCCCCTCCCCCATGACTCAGGCCCTCAAGAAGATGCGCAAAGGGAAGTCTCACACTTAAGCTTTGTTGCTCTTATCATCATCGTCATTAGTTTGGTTCGGATTTTCACATGAAAAGCATTGTACTCCCTCGAGTGGCTTTGAACGTCTTGAAAATCTGTACATTTTCAAGTTTTAAAGGACAAAATACTTGGCCCACAGAAAGGGACTCTCTTTCTTTCTTTCTTTCTTTCTTTCTTTCTTTCTTTCTTTCTTTCTTTCAAGATTTATTTATGTGACAGAGAGATAGCCAGCGAGAGAGGGAACACAGCAGGGGGAGTGGGAGAGGAAGAAGCAGGCTCCCAGCCGAGGAGCCCGATGTGGGACTCGATCCCGGAACCCCAGGATCACGCCCTGAGCTGAAGGCAGATGCTTTAAGGACTGCGCTACCCAGGCGCCCCAGGGACACTNNNNACTCTTTCTTAACACAGAGAGTGGAGGCAAAGCCTGAGTGATCTTGACTCAGGGCGCGGCTGGCATTTTTGTTTACAGTACATTTTAGGAAGGCATTCCCTGGCAAAGCAAAATGCTGCATATGAGCGTCTTGGTGTCAGAATCCATCCTGTAGTTCTCCTCTTCGGCTCTGTGATTAGCAAGGAGCCTGTTAATGGGTCTGTACGATATTTGCCCACCCAGAATTGCTCTGCCAATATTAGCACAGGAAGAAAAAATCGAGGGCGACATCCCCCTTCTCCACCCAACAGCATCATTGTTTTGTTTAAACACCAGACTCCAAAACCTGTTTCCCCCATTGTTGTTCAATGGGCTAAAAACCATCAGTTTAGATAAAGTTAAAAGTTTTACAACTATTTGGCAGAGGCTTTGGGCAGAGAGCCGCGGACAGAGCCGCCGGTGAAGCAGCCACTGTCTGGAGAGCCATGACTCTGGGAATGACGTGGCCACCACGCTCTCACTCCAGGACAGCACTCTCATAGTAGACCGAACGTCGTAACGTGTGCTAAAAAAAAGTTTTTAAAATGCAAGGATATGTGAAAAAACCTTCTCTTCAAAATTTATTTTCACGTGCACTTGTAGACAATGTGCATTTAAAATATGTTTTAAAAAGTGTTTTTTTCCTTATTTTGAAAGCAATCTGTGTTGATTGTGGGGCATATCAGCAGATCAGAAAGAAATATAAGGAAGAAAATACAATCTGCAGAAATCTCATCGCCCGGGTCATGCTACCTGTTTCCCCGAGGAGCTGATTTCCGGGCCCTTCCGGGTGAAGCCAGCTGCTCCTAGGCCCCGTGGGTGGACTTATCAGCTCCCACCGGGCTGCCCCGCTGGCTCTTATCATCTGCTCTCAGACCTCACTCCCTTTTCTGCACCATCACTGTTGGCCAAGCAGAGCGCGGTGGCCGCCTGGAGCCATTTCCTGCCAATTCCCACCGGGCCAGATCTCTTTTCTTTGCCTGGTAGATGATTCTCACCATAAGTTGCCAACTTAATTTCTATTTCTAAATTTAAATGTCATCAAAGTCATTTTCTCTGGGGTCGCTGACTGGGGAGGGGGGGTTCAAGGGGTGGATGTGGGCCAAGTGGCATCCCAGGGGCACCTGGCCCCTGGTCCTAGCGTCCACGCCTCGCCCCGGCCAGTCCAGCCATACAGTCCCCTTCCAGGGCCATTTACTCCATGATTTCTACAGAATGTTTTTCGACTCTTGAAGCACCTCAACAAAGTCCAGAGGCTGCAGGAAACAAAAACAAAACCAAAGCCCGTCCCCAGCAGCTTGCTTGAATCATATCCGGAGTGGAGGCAAAACCAAATCTGTTCTTCAGTTCTGCTGTTTGGGGTAGAGACTTTCTCAAGGGGACAGGAAAGAAGTGTCTTACCCTTAGGGAACTCAAGGGAATGTTTCTTGGCAAATGAGTTTTTCAGATCAGCAGTTGGTTGAAAAGGAAATCTCGTAGCGGTCTGAAAGGAGATAATGACTCCGAGGAGTCCTGCTTCTACATGGCCCATTAGAAAAAAATCTTCCATAGCAAGAAACCCAGAGTTTGGGACATTGCGGCGTTGAGTGTGGGGGCACAGACCTCAAGGTCCTGTCTCTGGGCACCCCTGCGCTCAGCCACCCCGGGTGCTGGGTGGGAGCTCCGTCTGTCCCCGGGCTCACTGGGCAGCGGCAGGAGCCTCTCCAGCAGACCATCCTTCACTGTCGCACAGAGCTGCAGAAAAACACCTGCTCTCTCGTGGTCCGCCTCGCCCCCGAATTGCAATAAAATACACATAACACAGAATCAACCGTTTTAACCATTCCAGAGCATATAAATTGGCAGCATTTAGATCGTTCACCACGTTGTCAACCGCCACCTCTATTTAGTATTTAGTTCCAGAACATTTTTATCACCCCAAATGGCAACTTGTCACCAGCCAGTCCTCATTCCCGCTTCCCTCCAGGCTCTGGCAACCACTAATCTGCTTCCTGTCTCTACAGGTTTGCTCTCACGTGAACGGAGTCATATGGCCGGTGGGCTTTTGTGGCGGGCTCCTTTCACTGAGCACCACGTTTTCAAGTTTCCTCCACATTAGAGCGTGCATTGTTTCTTCTTAGGGCCAAATAATGTTCCACTGCATGGATAGGACAGATTTGTGTCTCCTGGTTGTCTCTTTTAAAGAGCAAGGAAGATCTTTCCCAAATCCCCCATCTCACTGACCAGACCTGCATCCGAGGCTAGAATCAGATCCAAAGATAGGCAGGGTGATGAGATCCTGGGTGCTCTTCCCCTTCCTGTTTGGAGGAGTGCCCCTTCCCTGGGCTCTCTGAATAAAACGGGAACTCTGCTGGAGAGAATGGGGGTGGGGAAGGATGCGGAGAGGCGGTCCACACTGCCTGCTACAGCATCCGGCTCCTAAGCTGTGACATATTTCCCACATTTACAGCCAGACAAATGAAACAGGTGGTTAAATGGAAATCATTAGCCATCAGGGAAATTCAAATCAAAACCACACTGAGATACCACCTTATGCCAGTTAGAATGGCAAAAATTGACAAGGCAAGAAACAACAATTGTTGGAGAGGATGTGGAGAGAGGGGATCCCTCCTACATTGTTGGTGGGAATGCAAGTTGGTACAGCCACTCTGGAAAACAGTGTGGAGGTCCCTTAAAAAGTTAAAAATTGAGCTACCCTATGACCCAGCCATTGCACTATTGGGTATTTACCCCAAAGATACAGACGTAGTGAAGAGAAGGGCCATATGCACCCCAATGTTCATAGCAGCATTGTCCACAATAGCTAAATCGTGGAAGGAGCCGAGATGCCCTTGAACAGACGACTGGATTAAGAAGATGTTGTCCATATATACAATGGAATATTACTCAGCTATCAGAACGATTTCTCAACATTTGCTGCAACATGGATGGCACTGGAGGAGATAATGCTAAGTGAAATAAGTCAAGCAGAGAAAGACAATTATCATATGGTTTCTCTCATCTATGGAACATAAGAACTAGGAAGATCGGTAGGGGAAGAAAGGGATAAAGAAAGGGGGGTAATCAGAAGGGGGAATGAAGCATGAGAGCCTATGGACTCTGAGAAACAAACTGAGGGCTTCAGAGGGGAGGGGGGTAGGGGAATGGGATAGGCCGGTGATGGGTAGTAAGGAGGGCACGTATTGCATGGTGCACTGGGTGTTATACGCAACTAATGAATCATGGAACTTTACATCAAAAACCAGGGATGTACTGTATGATGACTAACATAATATAATAAAAATATTATTATAATAAAAAAATAAATGGAAATCTGGTGAAGTTCCCAATATGATAGATATTTACCAATGGGGTATGGTGTCCTCTCTTTGCAGACAAAATTTACAAGAGAGAGTTTTCTAAAACTAGGCTTCGTAACTCCTGGGCACTCATCTGGGGTTAAGGCGATGTACAAAAGGATCAGATGGAGAAAGAGAAACCTGTGACAAGGTCTCTCTGAAGAGAACTGCTCTGTCTTTTGAGCTTCTTTTACCTTCATCGCACCTGCTGTCCTCTGGCCTTACGTGGGGAGGGGACAACTTACCCATAATGACGGGAGCACATCTGAATGGTGTTCTGTGCAGCTGGAAGGACCCAGTGCTTGGGCCTCTTGGCCGAGAAAGCCCTGGGAGTTTGTGGCAGTCAGAGAGGCCAGGCTGGGACTGACCGCAGGCCCAGACACGGTCAGGACGAGGAGGACAGACATCACCTGTGACATGGCACGGGCCATCCTGAGGAGAGAACTGTGTGTGCCGCCCTGGTCCTGTCCAAGAGGCCACTCAGAAGGGTGCCGGCAGCCTGGGGAACGCCAGATGCCAGGGGCTGAGGGAAAGATGGACACAGAGGATTGCTGACCACCCAGATGCACCCTCCAGGGTCATGGCCGCTGCAGGACGGAGAAGCCGCAGGCGTTGATGGACCCAGGAAAGGCGGAGTCACCCTCAGTGCCTGAGGAATTCTGCATAGGGTTAGCCCTTTCTCGGTATTCTCTCTGTTCTTAACATTCTTTTTTTTAAGGTTTTATTTATTTATTTGAGAGAGACAGAGAGAGAGCATGAGCAGGGGAAGGGGCAGTGGGAGAGGGAGAGGGAGAGGGAGAAGCAGACTCCACTGAGCAGGGAGCCCAGGGCGGGGTTTGAACCCAGGACTCTGAGTTCATCCTGAGCTGAAGGCAGACACTTCGCCCACTGAGCCACCAGGCACCCTTCTCTTTTAAACATTCTAACCAGTAGGAAGGTACTGTGATCTGTGGGTGGCCCTGCTGGGGACAACTGGTCAACCCCCCTTTAAATAATAATATTTCACTAATGTGTCTTTATACTGAGCATCTAATGGGAGTTTTTCCCCCTCTCCTGTCTCTGTTATTTCAGCCTAGCCTGGACCATAAATAAGCAAGTTGAGAGACATCTTGGAAGTCACTAGGTCAGTAGAGCGGTTGTCTCTTTGTTACCAGCGAGGAGGGAAAGGCCCGGAAAGGTTCTGTGGCTGCCGCTTGTACATGCAGCTCAGCAGCTGCTGGGCTCACGCAGGAGCTCAGGCCTCCTGCTTCCCAACTGAGGTCCCTCTTGACTTCCCAAAATAACTGTGTAAGGGAAGTAAATATAATTACGCTATTGAGTAAAAATTATACCAATATGCATAATTGTGATCTTTTACTTGGGATAGCTAAAACATCCGATGAGTTTTGTTATAGGGGTGAGAGACAGCAATCAGTCTATCCTCTTCTCTGGAATGCAAGCTTATTTCTGCCACTTCATTTCTCTAGGGCATTGTCATGTCCCTAACAATGTGCTGGAATGTTGAAGACGTTACAGGAAAGGCATATTCCAAGACTGGATGAAGAATGACATGTTTAAAGTAATTTTCTTTTGCCTATAAGGTTATTTGGTGTCTACGAAAAGATTCTGTCATTGGAAATTTTGTTTTTAAAGTTAATTTGTTTTGTAACATCATTTTCTCACCCTACAAGAATATACTAAACTTGTGTATTCCTGAGTATTTTTATATGTTACTCTGTCGACATTTCAAAGGCTCAGCTATCAGGGGCAGCTAACTCATCACTGCAGGTAAATGGCACAGAGATACAAGGAGGAGGCTGAGGGCTGGCTGGGGCATGGCAGGCCAGTGAGCTGGTGCTGGTCCCATGCTGGCTACTCACCTTGTCCAGGAGTCTAAGCCTGAGATATTGTTAGGATGTGTGAGTGTGTGTGTACGTGCAGGGTGTGCACGTGTGTAAAATTCTTTGAGTGTGGGGTATCACTGTGGTTAATTTGGTTAATGTAGTGGCAGAATAATGACCCCCAAAGATGCCCATGTCCTAATCTCTGACCTGCGAACAGGTTACATTATATGGCATAGGGGGGTTACAGGGGCAGATGGAACCAGGGTTGCTAATCAGCTGACCTTAAAACAGGGAGATTTTGTTGACTTATCCCGATGGACCCCCATGTAACCCCAGGGAGCCTTAAAAGTGGGAGAGGGAGGCAGGAAAGGAGTCAGCGTCCGAGAAGATGTGAGCACAGAGGCAGGTCAGAGCGATAGGCATGAGGAGGACTCAGCCCGCTATTGGCTGACCTTTAGGATGAAGGGGCTGCGCACCCGGGAACCAGGCAGCCTCAAGGGGGGCACAGGGTCTCCCCCAGAGCCTCCCCAGGGAAAGCAGACCTGAAGACGCCTTGGTTTTAGCCCAGCGGGACAGTGTGGGACCGCTAACCTACAGAACCGTACGATGGGAAGTACACTTGTGTTGTCTCAAGCCCCTGCTTTTGTGGTGATTTGTTCGGGCAGGCCTAGAAAATGAACAAATCAACTGAATTGAGGCCGAAACACACACTCGAAGCTTACAAACCTAGGTGCTGGATTTGTGAGAGCCAAAGAGTTCAGGCTGACTGTGTGCATTGAAGACGACCATGCACCACAGGCAGAGGCTGGAAATCTCTGGAACGGAGCTCTATTTCATGCACTCGTGACCTGTGACCTTTGTTTTGGCTCTAGACACGAAAAGCCAGCCAGAATCCTCTTGTTAGGTTGCTCGGAGCTTTCCCATGGATTAAAGAAAGTTCGAAGGAGCGTGAGTTAGAAATCTGAGCCCCGTATCAATCACGACGTTGGTGTAAGTGGCATATTTCACTGCCTGGGACATTTGGAAGGACCAGGCTGTCGGCATCTGACGGCTGTTGGAAGTGTAAATGATGTTCTCCCTGCCTTAAGCGCAGCGTGGCGGTGAGTCCCTAATGGGGCGGGAGGCGGGCCAGCACTGGAGCGCTACCCTAATTTCATTCTCCATCACCCGCAATTGTGGTGACAGGAGAGGAACCAGTCAAGGCCAGTCCCGTGGGGGATTCCCCAAGCCGCTGGAGCAAACCTTGTTTCTTCCGAAGTCTGATTCACCTTCTATTGCTGAAGTTTGTACGCCGTGGCACACACATCAGAAAGATCTATTCTTAATCCAAGTTTTTAAAACTTCAGTGCTTTTCCCTTTTAGCTAAGGTTTTTACAACAACGTATTCTTGATTTTCTGTTTTAATTCAGTGACATGTTTTAGACAGGCTTAGTTAGCTCTGAACTTTGAGTGGAGCTTGCCTTGAGAATGTTCGGGAAGGCCCGTTTCCGACCCTGGCCTCTATGACTATGGACAGGGAGGCCACCTGTCAGGGAAAGGTTTTGCCCCCAGCAGATGGGGGCAGATTGTATCAGCCTGCTCTCCCGGTTGCTTAGGAACTCGGAGCATTTAGCCAAATAAACACAGCTTCTCTCGTGGCCTTCTGCTCATCATTCCTGACGCTGGGACCTGGGTGAGGAAGGCTGCTTCCAAGTCACGACACTGTCCTAACAGCCTTTCTTATAAGTCACGAGATTTGGAGAGAAAAGCAAATAAATTGTGTAATGACATACATATGTTTGCCCCTTAACATGAATCCCCATGATAAAATTTGATTCTGCCCCAGGCTGTGCTAATTGAAGAGGTCTCACTGGGAATCCTGGCAAGTGATACTTGTTCTCTAGACATACTGAGTTTCAGAAAAACCCGGTGGCTTTCCTGAACCGAGTCAGGCTGGACAGTGAGGCTGGGACTGTGGCAGACCAGGTGCACCTCTTGAGGACCCGAGTGAAGGAGAGAGGGCTGGACGCTGCGATGAGGCTCCACTCTATCACGCAGGGACATGTGCTCAGTCTTCAGGGACACATTCAGTGATGGTGCCCGTGATGCCAGGCACTGTCCAAAAGGCAGGGGTAAGCCCTGAGGGGAGCAGCCTGTCTCCTAGCTCACAGAGTTTCCTGCAAGCGAGGACTCAGATAGTGAGCAGGCATGCAAGGCAGCCATGAGCACAACCGGAGATGAGAAGTCTGTAGGAGGAGAGAGGTGGCCAGGTAGTCAGAAAGTGGGCTGTGAGTGAAGGCAGGGTGTTAGTGGCTCATCCACCTGTGGAAGAACTGCCTCGGCTCAGGCAGCAGCCAGTGCAAAGGCCCTGAGGTGCATGTGTGGAGCTGGAGACGCAGCGAAGGGCCAGCATGGCTGGAGCACGAAGAGCGAGGTGCCGGTGTGACCGCGTGAGGGAGGACTTGTAGGTTGTGAGGGCTTCAGCTGGTGAATCCTGACAGTTACTGGGACTGACTCGGCCTGACTCGTGCTCGAAGGCATTCTTCTGACTGCCATTTGGAGGTTCCATTAGAGGGGGAAAGAGAGGAAACAGGACTTGGGAAGGAGGGAACTGGAGTAATTTGGATGGGAGGGGATGAGAACCTGCCTCGGGGAGAGCAGAGCAGGTGGCTGGAAATGGGTAAGTCTGGTTACGTCATAGATGCCGGGCTGCAGGGTCTGCTGAAGGACTGGATGGCAGGAGGCAGAGACAGAGAGATGGACAGAGGTGGAGAGAGGATACAGAGAGGGAGAGAGGGGGCAGAGGGAAGGAAGACAGGGCTGTGAGGCGTTTGGCCTGGAAGCTCAAGGCAGCTGGGTGTCCATTTCCTGCATTGGACAGACCGGTGGTGGGAGGTGGGCCCGTGTGAGGGCTGGGAGGGATCGGACGTCTGCTCGGGCCCATCACATGTCCACGTGGCACCCACATGATGGACATTTCAGAGCACTCGCCCCTCGTTTGTCAGAGGAAAGGCAGGCCCCTCTCATTGGCAGATGCCCTGTCTACCCCTGGCACTCATCAAGGTGTGCACAGAAAGGGCCAGATGCGTCTTGAACAGCTTCTGGTCCTGCCTGGCTCACTTTTCTCCACCAATTCATCCTTCACTCTGGTGCCCACGTGATTGTTCTGAAGCATGAGTCTAAATGTGTTCCACCCACTGTATGACCCTCTATGGCTCCATATAACTTTGGAGTAAGACTCAAACCCTGGGCCCCTCTTGGCTTGGCCTGGCCTGGCCCATCCGCTCCCCCCTCCCTGCCTGTCCGGTGACTCTTCCATGCTCCTGCAGGTGCTCAGGAATCACCATAGTGACAATTCCAATAACACCTGTGACAGTGATAGTTCATCTTCCTGAATGTTCCTGTGCGCTCTGCTCTGGGCTCAGGGCTTTTTATGCATTATCTCATTCAAGGCTCACATCAGCTCTCTGAGGCCATTAGCATCATAATTCCTGCTTTCCAGCAGAGGAAATGGGCACTTAAAGAAATTGAGTCACTTTCTCAGAGTCTCACTGCGTGCAAGAGGCCACCAGCACTAGGTCCTAGGTCCATGCGGTGAAGCCAGACTGTGTTCTTCACCTCAAGGCCTGTGGTTCTTAGAGCAGCGGCCTCAGCCCCACCCAGGCCCTTGTAAATTCTTGGGCTGCAACCCAGACCTCCTGGGCTGGAACCAGAAACTCTGGGGTGGAGCTCAGAGACTTGGGTGTTTTTAGGTCCTCCAGGAGACTCGAAGGGGGAATGCGGCTTGCGCGGTCCTGCACAGTGGTTATGCCCAGATGCTGCGCCGTTGTCCCGCTGTAAGCCCTGGGCCTTTGCACATGCAAAGTCAAAGATCATCCTTCAGGACTTACCTCCTGGGCCCTGGAAGTCTTCTCTGACGCCCTGACCCTTGCGAGCATCCCTTTCTGTGCCACCAGAGGATGCTGTGCGTAGCTTCCTAACAGGGCACAGCGCACTGTACCGGGGGCTGCTTTAGAGGCTCCCACGAGACCTACCTTCCCGGAGGGCAGGAACTGGTTGTCCTTTTACTTCTTGAATATACACCATTGATAGAAATTTTTGAGCCACGAATATCAATATTAACATTAATTATTTATTGCTACAATGATGCTCCGTAGTAAATAATAAGAACGCCTCAGTGGCATAGGACAATAAACACTGAGTGTTGCTCGGGTGTCTACAGGTCGATGGGGCCATTCTGCGGACCCATGCTGGGCTTAGCTCAGAGGCTCTGCTGAACTTGGTTGGGCTCTCTCCATATCTGGAGCTCAGCAGGGACAGTTGGGCTGATTTGGCTTTGCCACATGAGACCCCTCACATCCCTCCAGCAGACGAGCCCAGGATTGTTACCATCACGATGGTAAGGTTTTGAGAAAGAGAGACAGAATCCCACAGGCTTCTGTGAACAGTGCCACCTTTGACACGGCCTGTTAACTGAAGCCGGCTGCAAAGCCAGCCCAGATTCAAGGGCAGGTGAGTAGACTCTGCTTCTTGATGGGAGGAGGGGCTGGCAAGCCACCTTGCAGAGGACGTGGATACAGGGACCAAATTTGCTGTAAATTGACCACAGCTTGTGATCTACAGTAAGTATTCAAAATATGTAGGTTTGATTATTGTTTCTGAATGAATGAATATTCTCAATGCGCAGTGGAGAGGATTATTAAGTGTTTTGAGGATCCTTTAAAAAAATCCATTTTGGTTCTGATTCCATCAAATTGAAAATCATTGCATATAGAAATATTTTATAAACCTATCTTACTCAAGCAATGTTCAGCAAAGTAGAATTCCGGTAAACAACAACAAAGCGATTGGAAAAGTCATTTGGAGTTTGCTGTATTTGAAACTGTTATTTGCAAATGTCAGAACAATTTCAGAACTGGTTGTCTTGGAGATGGGGCTTGGGAATGGCATTTGCGATATCTGGAAGAGGGGCAAGTGGGTCGAACACTGGGGCACGGGCAGGAAGAGAGGGACCTGGAATTGTCAGTCTTCGGAGCTCTCGGGAGGAGGGTTTGATTGGAATCCGAGGGCATGTGATGGTTGTTTCTTCACGTCGGGGCTTTGGCTGGGCGGGCAGACATATGCTGGTTGTGTGAGACTAATGGTGAACCCGCTACTGCTAGGAGATGTTAACCGCCTCCCCGCCCCGGGTGGGGCAGCTGAATGGAGGGAACTTCATCAAAGCAGCGACTCATGGGGGTGGTACAGTGAGACTCATCCAGCCCTACAGCAGGGGGCTGTGTCCTAAACTCTTCTTGCTGTCACTACACATGGGACTTGCCCTGCTCACATAATTGCTCCAGCCTCCTCCACCGAAGGGCAACAAACATCCTCACTCACATGAAGTCTGAGCCATGTAATTGTCTGAGTTTCTTTCTTGCTCTAAGAGCAATGATTCATGCATTTGAATTAAAGAGTAAATTAACAGCAGCCTCTTCCTTCCCAATAAAAACAAATAAAACCCTTTCACATTGGAAGGCGGCAAAACAAAGCTGATTTAGAATTCTGGGTTGAGAAGAGCCGTCTTAGTGCGACACCAAGGCTAAAATTATTAAATACATGACTACATCAAACTTAAAAGACCAAACCAAACCAAAATAAAATCAAAACATCACCAAACTTCTGAATGGTAAGAGATGCTAAAAATTTAGAAGACCAATAAAAACTAGAAAAGTATTTGAATCCTATCTGACAGGAAAAATCAATAAGAAAAGTAACAATCCAAAGAAAAATCAGTCAAGGCTGTGAAGAGGAAACTCACAAAAGAAAAAATGCAAATGAACAATAAGCTTATGAAAAAAATGTCCAGTGTTACTGATAACCAAATGGTACATCTTTAAAAATGAGGCACTTTTTTATTTATACTGGAAGGAGAAAATAGGTTAGAACTTCTTGGTATTGGTACGGAAACGGGGACCCTCCAATGTGGCCCACAGTCAGCTGCCTGTGTCCTTGTCACAGTGTTCATGGAAAGTGATTGTACATAGTAGGTGGTGTGGCCAGTGAGAAGACGGTTTTCCATTCCATCCATCAGGTGTCATAGTCAGACACATCTATGCTCAGTCACCTCGAACGTAATTAGTTTGGCTTCCCCTCTACCTGCCCTTTGCTTCCCACACTTCTCGCCACATTGACAGCCCTGTTCCACATGCCTCGTCATTCTTGGCAGCAAAATCCACTTCCTGCCAATTCCACTGTTCTCCCAATTTCCAGGTGTCCCTGCTCCTTCTTCTGTCTTTATTTCTTTAATTAGGCTTCAGTGAATGAGAGGCATGGTTAGCAGGAGTGGGAGAAACACAGATGTGCCATCGAGCAGAAGGGAACTGCAGGATGGGGTGGATTGGGAGACCCTCGGAGGACCCAGCCATTAGGTGGGATTCTGAGGGCAAGACTGGAACGCCATTAGGAAGATGACAGATAGGGTGTTGACTGCCAGTGAGTGACAGAATGAATCCCACCTCTCATTCTGTCTGCCCTCTCTTATGTCCCTCCAACTCAAAATAGGAACACCTCTGGTGACTAGAGTTTTAGGAAGAGAGAAGGCCAGAGAGGGAACAGGCATGTGTGTGAAGATACTACAGGCCTAACAGCCGGGGTGTGAGGAAGGGCCACACCTCTTCACTTTGACTGGTCAGGCACAGATTCAGTGCAGCACGAGCAGTGGCTTTGGAAGAAGGTGAGAGTCTGGCCATGGTATGTCCAAAGTCCTGCTTGCCAGCTCTAGACAAGGAGCCATGTCCAGAGCAGCCCTCGCTGCTGGTAGGTTCTCAGTTAAGTGTGTGTTGGATAAAGACGTGGGTGGTTGCAGCTGAGAATTCATTGCAGGGATTGATGCTGATGCTGTTGGGCTGTTTGTGATGGTCCTCTCCCCTATCCTCAGCTCCTACAATTCTATGCAGACAGTAGACTTCCAACAGCTACACCTGCATCTCCTCGCCCACTCTGCCCACGTGCTGGGAGGGCTGGAAGTGCTGGGGAAATGCCCACCCCCCCTTGGGCAGCCCTCATGCCCTGACTGAGGGGAGCTGGTGGAGAAATGCTCAGGTCCTTCCCCCTACATGGGGCATGAGATAACCCCTTGGTCACAATCCCAGCTGGCTTCTGGAGTCCCCGGAGCATTCAGCCACAGTAGAAACTTGACAACAAACCCCTTCCTGAGTTTCTGCCCATCTCTCTCACTGCCCCCTTCCATACCTGTGTTTCCTGTTATCAGCCATCCTCCCCCCAGTATACTCCTTGCACTGACATGTATGTCTCTGATTCTACTTCTGGGGGAACCCGTCTGTGATATGTGGAGCCCGTAGCCATTCCATGAGCCTGGAGCAGCTCCTCCAAGATAGCACAGCTGGGCAGTGAAGCCGGAGCTGCACAGACCAGAGGGCAAAGCCCCTCCGTCACCGGCTTACTTTCTCCCTAAGAGTCTTCCTAGGGATTGTCCTCACCTGCTGGTAACCAGACAATGTCTGCCGCTTAGCACAGGGACCACATAGGGAAAGGGCTTAATGAATGGGGGATTTCTATTTAGATCCTCACTAGCCATAATTTAGGGTGGCAGAATATGCCATCCCTAGTGACATGAGAACAGGGAACTTGTCCGTCTTATTCCTTATTGTATTTCTTTTTTTAAATTTAAGACTTTATTTATTTATTTTAGAGAGAGAGAGAGCACAAGCAGGGAAAGGTGTGGAGGGAGAGAGAGAGAGAACCGTAAGCAGTCTCTTCACTAAGCACAGAGCCCAATATGGAGCTCGATCTCACGATCCTGAGATCATGACCTGAGCCAAAGCCAAGAGTCAGACACTCAACTGACTGAGCCACCCAGGCGCCCCGGATCACACTGTTTTCCGAATAGCGTTTTCATAGTCTGTATTTTGCTGTGTCTTCTATGTCCTGCTTTGTCTGTAAGTTCTACATCACCAGTGTTCCCCACAACCACGAATCAGTGGCTCTGAGCCATTCTTCCACCAGCTTTCATACTGCAGAACGAAATCCGCAATGTGCAAAACATTTCTATGAATTTTACTAAAATCGCATTTCTAGTCTTGTGGATACTTTAGATCTGTTTCGTTCCCCGTGAAGGTGTCGGCTTCCAATGACTAGCAGACACACGTAGCGATAAGTGTTGGGAAGGCAGAATTCGTAAAGGGAGTCTGTCTGAGCTCTGGGCGCCGGAGTCCGAGCTAGCTGCTGCTTGAGCTCCTCCCCCGCGAGGGGACTGTGTGTCGATGCCAGTGGGTGTGCTTGACTGAGGCTGCACACAATGACAACATCTTGTTGATGGTAAGAGTTCAGAACTACAGACTGGTTTGGGTTTTGGTAATGTAACTAAGTACAGCCATGTACAATGACCAGGCAGACCCCATTTCCTCCTCATGAGAGGTGGTGACAGCCCTTGTCCCATGTGGCAAAGGGGATTGTCTCGGTGCCGAACTGTCTGGTTTTCTCTTCTCCCCATTTCTGCTGATCCTTCTCCCTGTGCCTCCCATCATTCCTGTCCCATAGGGATTGTGCTAAGAATGCAGCTCTTTTGTTTTAAAGCCTCCTTAGAGCTACTGGGGAATAATTTTAAGCCTCAGTTCTAATGCAAAAAGCTCAAAGTTCTAAGCAAAAACCAATAGATTGCTTCCAGTCAGCTCTGCAAAGGTGCTGGCCGTCTGCCTGACTTGTTTTCACCAAAATAACTCCCTATGTTTCATCTGAGTAGTCCCTGGGAGTGTGTCCTTACGACAGTCAATGCGTGCTCCAGGGGTGGGGTGGTTGAGGGCTTTGTGTAATCCGTTCTTTCCCTCTGGAAAGACAAGGAGTTTCTCAGTTGGTGGTCCCAGCTGAAAATGGATCCTTTGTGGAGATGGGCCGTGGTGCGTGCCAGGTTTACCAGCAACACCGCCCACGACCGGGAGCCTGGGCCCGGGAAGGTGCCCCAGCATCTAGCATGGTCCCGTACACGGAAGGGGCCCAATAAATATTGAATGAATGTTTGATGTCCAAGCATGTCACACCCAGGATTGTGTAGGTCACCTGTTACCTTGTCTCAAAACCTGTATTCAGCGCAACAGAGTAAGGACGTCTCCCAAACAATTTCTCTATACGCAACAAATATTTAATGAACCTCTAATGTGTTTCAGGCTCTGTAAGGTAATGAGGGCCCCTCCCTGTTCTCAGTTTTTCCATCTACCAAATGGGAAGAACAGTATCAGCCTTTCATTGGGGGGGTGTCCACTACGGTGCCTGGCTAGGAGACCACCTGCTGTGGGCTGTCTTAAATATCGGTCTTCTCATCTATCTGACGTGCGTGTGCTATTTGGTTTTGTGGTCACAGAGCTCTTCTGATAGTGGGCATTGGAACAGGGGGCACTTTTATATCCCCAGTGACTGGAAGTAAAGAAATGGGTGACCCAGACACACACGCACCATCTACAAAAAGATACCTCAGAAGTCCTGGGAGAACACGGCCCGTGATTGTGGGACTGGCGGCATAATTTGTGTGTCCCGGTACAAAACAAAAATGCAGGCCTTCTCATGCAGAAACTTTTATGAATTTTAACAGGGCAACAGCAGAGCATGACAGCCCCATGGGCCCGTCTAGGCCATGCAGCGTGAAGCTAGCTATGCATGCGTGGCAGACTTCCCCACTCTGCGGAGAAGCCGAGAATGGCCCTTGGTGGCCTCAGCACGGGTGGGACTGGCAACAGCTGTGCCAGGATCTCAGAATCATGGGCCCTGAGTTGCTGGCCTTGGAGTCTGAGCTGTTGGACCAGTCTGAAATGATTCTGCCCTAAGCAAGCAATTCTGTGATGATCCAGGCAGGTCCTTCTGAAAGAGCTGGGCTTGTCCTCTGGGCAGGGAGCTTGGCCTGGCTGGTGAGCCACTGGCAGTTTGAGGAGAAGGGAGCAAAGTGTTGGGGGTTGGGGATGGTGGTCACACCTGCTTTGTCTATGGTCCTTAGTGGTCCCCACTCCCGGTCCTCTCCTACCCTGCCTTCAGCCACCCATATGATGCCACTGGTCTGCCTGGCTGCTGGTTCTCCAGCCAAGCTGGAC
The DNA here is from genome assembly GCF_017311325.1 of Ursus maritimus. NCBI lineage: Eukaryota > Metazoa > Chordata > Mammalia > Carnivora > Ursidae > Ursus > Ursus maritimus. The sequence goes on from NW_024423343.1 coordinate 5,913,865, forward strand.
TCTGATCTCATCTTTCCATTCTGAGTGCTCTATAGAAATTCGAAGAAATGTATCAACTTTCTCATGGAGGGAGCTAGTGAGGGCCAGCTCTGCCCATTCCTTCCACTGGAGTCATCCCCAGTGTTGAGCGGGTGGACACTGGGCAGCCAGGCCCTACCTGCTAATCGGGACACTGTTCACATCCAAGGCATCAGGTCACTTTGCGGTCCGGACTTGGACCCTGTGGGTTCAGGGACTGGCCAGCAGGTCCCAAACATTCATTGACTCATTCAACAAAGATTTATCGGTCACCCACCATGTCCCAAGCACTGGTCAAAGCCTTGAGGATACAGGAGAATGGAAGGGACAGAAGTCCTTGCCCTAATGGCGCTTGATGGGGGAGACAGGCAATCATGAACACAACAGGTGCATTACAGGGACTCCTGTATGGAAGTGAGGGGGGGAAAAAAGGAGCAGGGAAGGGGGACAGGAAGTGTTGATGGGTGTGGAAGGGATGATGGCTGAGGAGAGCTGGAGGAAATCCGGGTGGACCAGACCGAGGTGCACGGTCGAGGTTCCCGTGTGTGTGAGCATCCACGCTTGGGAGCGTGTGCTGCAGGAGACGGCCTTTGTAGCCATGGTCTCCCCAGCGAGCCCAGCCACTGACCTTTGCTGCTCGAGGCTCACAACTGCATGGTGCTTAGAGCTCTTGGGCACGTCATCCTGCCCTATTGCTGGTCCCTGGGAGGGGACAGTCCTTGCATATTGGGAGGCCGTGGCAAGGAAGCCCTCCAGCCACAGGGCACAAGTTGAGCTTTTGTAATTGATGCCCAGGGCCCCAGCGCCGCTGCTGATGGGAAGACTGGAGCAGACCATGGAAGTCCGAATATGCTCAAAGATGGATCTTCAAGGATGGATAATCTTGTGCACCAACAAATGGGAAGATTCAAAGGCACTTTCCAAACCTTATCTGATCCATTTGTGCTCTGATAATGCTCTGAGTCAGTCTGGTCGAGACATGGGGCATCCCATTCTTGGCCCTAAGACCTGGCCTTGTGGAGTCCGGTATGGGTGTTCCCGGGCTGGTCCAGCCTCCCCATCCCGATGGCCCTGGAGAAGCAGCTGGAGAGCAATGCAGTACACCTCCGATTTCCAGAGACATTGAGGTCCGCTCTCATGCCTGGTGGAAGGCCATTTGGGAAAAGCAATGGAGTCCAGAAGGCTCTCCTAGTCAGCTCCTTTTTTTGTGAGAATGTCTTTCCAACCATAGGTTGGTGCTTATGTCAGCTAAGATTAAATTTAGGTGCATTTATCAGAGAAGACCCAAATCAAAGAAGTGGGAAAAAAGAGAAGGATGTTACTCTGTCACAAAAGGCAGTTCAGAAATGGAAAGTACATCCCGAATCTGGGGCTCCCTGCAGCTTCCAGTGCATTGCTCTGAACCATCCTGGTGGCTCAATTCTCTCCTTAGAGGGAATGACCGGGACTCAAAGGGAAATCATGAAACAGAAGGGATGGGATTCTGCGCAGGGCGCCCTTACATTCTTGGCCGCGCGCCGAGTTCCGTGTGCTGCTTTGGCTTCTCTCGAACCTCCCTCCAGAAGGCGCGTGCCTTTGTTAACTGGCGAGAGAGAAAGCTTGCTCTTTTCCAAGGTGGGGGCCTGGGGAGATGCTAAGGCAGCAGGGTGACTTTAGGGCCTGGCCCTCAGCTGCATCCCTTGCTCCCTGCTCACAAGGACCTGACCCGCTAAGTCATCACGGGAACCAGCACCCGCTGTGACGTTGGGCCTTCGGTTGTCCTTTGAGGGCTGGCTCTTGTTTTTCACCCGGAGCTCAGGATCGCGGGTGGAGCTCTGCCGGCGAGGACCCCTCTGGACTTCCAGGCTCTGTTCTAAGGGTCTGCTGCCTGGGCTGGAGGCTCCTCTTCGGTCCTGTCTGGGCCGCAAACACTTTTTGTCAAGTAAATCGTGGTTTCTGATCAGAATGGACTAGATGTTTTGAGTCAACACAGATCAGGGGAAAGCGGGCCAGAGCTGGGGATGAGTTCTCACTGAACTTGAGTGCAGCCCCAGCCTCCTAAAATTCTGCACTGCCCTTTTCTTCCTCGGCTCTAGTGTGGCACCCGGGCCGTCTGTCCGGCTGCTCCTTCCCCCACCCGTGGGCTTCAGGAGAAGAGGACGTTTCTTTTTCTTGTTTTTATCTCAAGCGCCTAGCCCAGGGTCTGCACAGTAATGGTGCTCACTATACATGGGCTGGTCCGGGCTAAACGTCTTCGTATCCCCCAGGCCTCCCAAGTAGCAGTGCCTTGTATGTCGTAGGTGGTCAATAAATGCTTGTCCTGTTGAACTGATTATCTAGACTCTGGGTGATGAAGTGTCAGAGCCCAATTGTTCCTGAGCCAGGTGTCTCCGGTTAGGTTCCCCAGAGCCTGCGAGAGAGATACGCCTGCAAGAGGTGGACGGGGGGCCACACGTGGGGAGCGCTGGGAGTGGACCTGCGGGGAGGGAGAGGTGGGACCATAAGGCAGTTGCAGCCGAGGCCTCTGCTAACCCTACAGCAAGCTCTGGGGCTGGGAGGGAACAGCCGGAGCCTTGAACTTGGCATCCACCAGTCGCTGGAAGCAGGCAGCGCTCAGGCAGGGCGGTAACCTTGATAAGGCAGTGCCTTGCAGCTGAGGCTTGCCATCGAGGGCCTCGGAGGCGGGCGGTGAGTGACGGTCAGCCAGGACTTCTGTGGCTGGGGAATGGGTCATACCCTCTGCTTGTCTGGTTAGTGCCCTTCCTATGGTGGGTGCTCTCTGGTGGCTGTTGGCACGGGCATGCAAAGATCCTCACACTTCTCGTCCACTCCCGTGGGCCCATCCCCATGCTTCTGTCCCCCATGTCCTGGCTCCAGTCTTTCTGACTGAGTCCCCACCCCAGTCTTGCAGTCTTGCACCAGCTGAACCGCTGACCAGCTGCTCAGCCTTTGGCCACTGCCCGCGAGTCCACGAGGCGATTATGCCAGGAGGCCTCCCTACCACGGTCGTTTTATCTTTAGAAATGTATCTCTTGCATCCGTGGCTCCAAAGCCAATCATCTGAACAACTTACCCCTCCAGGTATTCTTTCAAAAAAGGGATTTGTGGCCAAAAAGATTTAGGAAATGATGAACACTCCAGCTCCTTCTTGGAGATACAAGTCACATTAGCGTGTTAACGCTTCTGAGACATCCTAGCCGAGACGTATTAAATTCATCTGTTTCATAGCTTTTTTTTTGTAGAACTCTTTCTCTCTCAAGAAATTAATATATGTTAAAAACCACTACTTTTACCCCTAAACTCCAGATTTTAAAATACACTTTACCACAGAGTATGTCTCGGATTTTTGCATGGAGAAACTTACTTAATATTTTCTTTAAGGACCAAGCAAGTTGAGACAAATAAAAATTCTGGTTAGTGTACGAGGAGTAGGGGCCTTCAGTCAGAACAGGAGAGCTATCTGAGATCAGTTTTATGCTGCTCACCCTTTTTTTCCTCTGGCCCTCTGCCTGTCACTTTTTGTTTATTAAAAGCAGGCTCCGTAGACGTTTGTGCAGTGGTGGCAAGACGTCAAAAGACTTCTCCAAGCCTGAGATTAGAGACAGAATTTATAGCAGTGCTGGAAATTTCAGCCTACAAAACAGCACAGTAAATTACCGCCAGGGCTGTTAATAGGGAGGAAGGCTGTCCGGGATCACCTGGGAGACTGAGCTGAGCAGGGAGGCTGCAGCCTGCTTGTCATATGCAAAACCTGGGAGCCCGAACGGCCATTAGAACAGAGGCTCCTCCGTCAAGTGTCCACAGGGACCCAGTCTGCTTACGGAGGCAGACCCTAGACCTCCTTCCGGCCTTTGCTTGGCGCTGATTAGCTGGTCTCTTCTGTAGGGTCTGACTCTTGGAATCATCACTGAGATTGCTTGCTGAACACAAGCTTTTTGCATTGGTTATTATTTCTCTCTCTGTCTCTCTCTTTTTTTTTGTCCGAGAGAGAACATTCTAGACCTGAGGTTGTGCTGGATGTATTTCATTAGTTTTGCTCATAGGAAAAGAAATCTGCATCTGCAGAAATAGGCAACGTTCCCAAATAGGGACTATATCCAGATTGTAGTCTTGTGTTTAAGAGGAGGGGGTACCCTGGAAAGCGTGGTGGGGAACAGAATCTCGTGTCTTAGAAATGCACATATGAGACCCGGATTGGACTCTACAACCACATAGCGCAGAACTGTGCAAATAGTAAGGCCAATGTATACAGCAAACGCTGAGTCACAAAGTCTTAGGGATACATGGCAAATGGCATTTAATACTTGGATATAGAGAGACATCATATGTAATAATAGATTTAGAGAGATGATATGTACTACATATTGAGCTAAGGTCTGTATAACATGTAAATACAGATAAAGGCAGATGTAGATAATCTATAAGCTTTGGTCAACAACACAACAACTTTTAAATAAATGTTTACTCTTTAAAGTAAAACCTCAGGCTGTCACTGCCATGGGGAAGAAGGGGGACGAGTGTTTGATGAAGAAACACACGGGAAGTCACAGGGACCTTTGTGCTGTTAAGGAGTACAACACCTAATCTGGAAATTCTCTTTCCACCAAAATGTACACACACACACACACATACACACACACCCACAAAGATGCAAAGACATAGTGGGCCTTCCATCTCCTTCTGTTCCACCCAGAGTTATGGGGGGCTTGGAAGAGCATAGAGCTAGCCCCCCGGACGTGACAGCCCCTCTTCCATCGAGCACCAGGGGAAGAGTGAATTTCATTAATTTCCCGTGCTTCGAAGATCTGTGCAGAAGCCTTTCGTGGGTAAAGAGCCCAAAGTTGGACAAATACACGTAATGGAGACGTAGCGGCTAAACTTAAATCATGAACTTCCAGCAGTTGGAAGAGAGAAAGCAAAACCAGGAAGGGCTGTGATTTTTATTAAATTCTTGCTGCAAAGATGCCCAGAGCGCTATGGGTCATGGGAGGGAGCGTGTCAGGACTTCAAGAGAGCTAGGGAACAACTAGGAGGAAGGTCTGCTCGACAGGAGCCTGGTGAGGGGGTTGCTTTGGTCAAGCATTTGTCATTGGTCGTGGACATCATCACACTTAGATGAGACCTGTAGTGTATGTCCTTCGTGCCACGCCAATCCTTCCTGCTCTCTGGGAACATTTTGTAAAGGGAGCTCCTTCAGGGACATTAATTAAGAAAAATAGATCTATCTTTCATAATAATATTTATCTTCTGTTGGACACTTACCAAGGACCATCGGGCTGAGCACAGAATATCACAGTAAATTCCCGAAACTCGGCACCACTATTTCTGGTTTAGTTGAGAAACGAACATGAGGCAGAGAGAAGTGATGAGCCCGCAGGGCTAGGTGGTAACAGGGCTGGGATTTGAACTGGGTTCTGGGATACGGGTGGGTGTCCTGACCGGTGGTCCTAGCTGGCAGTGTGGTGGGGAATCAGGTTCCCAGGGGAGGCAGACCCAGGAAGGGATGCCCTGGAATGGACCCCGTGCCAGTCTCCCTAGTTGGGTTTCCGTGCGTCGCACAAGGTACGGTGTTCCACTTAACGTTTCATAACAGTTGGTGACTGTGCTTTTAGAATTGTGTTGCTTCCAAAATATCAAGCAGGACAGTCAAGTGTGATGGTCCCGCCCTCCGGGGTTCAGCTGGACGAGACCCAATTATTCTGTGAACGCGCGTTCTTGGTAAAGTAATTTTACAGCAGACACAACACGGGACTCCGGCTGGCTGTTGCAAGTGTTCTCACACACAACCCATTTACGCAGCTCTGTTAATCCTACAGCAGGAACATTTGGGTGCGTAAATCCTCAAGAACTGGTCTGAAAGATTGGGGTTAGGGATCCCCGTGTGCCGAGTGTCTTCTTAGGCTCAAGTCCACTCTCTGCTGTGCTTTCCCTGACACCCACCGTGCCTGGCTCTCTACTCCTTTCAAAGCTCTTGAGTAGATGAAGTGTCCTTGGATCACAGCCACTTAAACTGCTGGTGACTAGTTTAGGCCTGGAATGTGCTTCTCCCCATCAGTCATCCATCCACGCACGGACACTTCTGCCTCCCTGTTTCCCAATTTGTGTTCAACAAACTCATCAAAATCTGATCACCTTAAAAGTAGGTGCAAATCCCAAGCGTTCAGGGAAGAGAATCGAGAGACTCCTGAAAGCTAGCGTGTGCACCCGCGATGCCTGGCTGCGTGCTTCCGGAGCCCCGGGCGCCCAGCCCGGTCTTCCCTGCGTCATCACCGCGGTTTGCCTGGCTGCGTTCCCCAGGAGTCTGGTCTAGCAGGGGCCTGTCGGGTGGTTCGTGCCGTGTATTGCACAAAGCGATGAATCCAGCAAGCAGGACTGAATTACGAACAGAGGGAAGAAGGAGAGCACGGATAGTGTGAGGAGCAAGCCGACCCAACCCAAGGGTCTGAAAGATGAATGGGTATGCGCACAGAAACGGGGTGATACCAAGAGAGGCATTGACTTTACACAGGAGTATGATCTCCCCGGAGAGAATTTATCTAGAAAACCTTGCTCTGGGCTCTAGTATAATTCTGGGTTAAGTTACAACCACCCTGCACACGTGGAAATAGGACGACATCACGGAGAAAAACTTTACGTTTGAACAGCACTGTCCGGTTTGCACACTGTCTCTTAGGCGTGATTGCATCTGAATTTCTCAAAAATGGTGATTCCCTTTTCAGGATGGGAAGCTGAGATGAGGCGGGCTGAGGGCTCATCAAGGAGTCAAAGCCACCACCCATTTTGTGGGTTGGTCGGGTGCAGCTGGGACCAGAACACAGCCTCATATTGTTCTCACTTCCTGGGAAAACCGGGGGGCATCCCCCAGGGTCTGCCTCCCCACCCTGACTTGCCTGAGAATTGCAAGGCAGCATTTTTATTGAAAGGCTTTAATACCCTTTCTGGGAAGACCACTTTGAAGGGCTTGGTAAAAGCAAAATGGATGGGGGTGATTACATCTCTTTCACTGCCCCAGACACCTGCTGGGCGGGCGGGGAGTCTGGGCTCAGCACATGGTGTCTGAGCGGCTCTCAGCCAGAGGGCAGAGGCTGGGAGCCCTTTCCAGGCGTTTCCAGGAGGCAGCGAGCACAGCTCAGCACCTTGGGGGCAGCTTTGCTGCTGCTCTGTGTCTGTGGGCCAGGCTTCCCTCCAGGCACACAGCAAAGGGGGCTGGGAGAGATGCCTTGCCTGTTTATTGCTCACGAAAGCAACCCTGCTTGCCTCCTGTCCCAGACACTCACTGCGGAAAGGAATTCTGTCCTATGTCATTTCATTTGCATTTTGGGTTTGGAAAAACTCCTCTTTTCTCTCTCCAGCATTTCCCCTTGTTTCTCCATTGAGATCTTTCTAGAGCAGTTAAGCCCGATGTTAATTTTCCTCTCTTTCTTTACCCTTTCCTCCTGTTCTTTCTGGGCTGTAACATGGCAACTAGAACAAAGTTACCCTGTAATATGTGCACGTGGTAAAAATTTAAAGTGTCCGAAAGCATGTCTGTGAAAAGCAGGGCACATCTAAGTTTTGTGGAGCCAATGGCTCCTAAGGTTCAAGGGCCCCCGGCTAAGAAACAGAGCACAACGACTGGCGTGGGTGAATCTTACAGAACCGTGAGCGCACTGCTCGGACCCCCACCCCTACCTGGCACCCCTGAGCCTGAGTCTTCACGGTGTTCCCCCCCCACCATAGGCAGAACCCCTTCCTGCCACACCCCTGCTCCCTGCTCTCCTCTCATGCCCCCCACCCCCCCCGCCTCTTTCCATCACATCCTTCCAGAAAAAGTCTGTGTGTACACTAGGCAAACTGCAATATCAGTTTGGATGAGCTTTCAGTATTTTTAAGGGGCTCATGATACGCAGCACATGCTGGACACCCCTGTCCCTCCGCCAACCCACACCTCCGAGGAGGACGGAGCATCCGGGGAAGCTGGGCAGATCTCCCTGCAGTCTGCCCGTTTGCGGGCTGCGCGTCAGAGCCAGGGCGCCGGGCTGGACCCCGTTACCATCTGTGGGGTCTGAGGGGGGTGAGGGGCACAAGAGATTTACTGGGGAGTAACAGTTGTGAAGGGATGGGGAGAGGGATTTTTCAAGGGAAGCCCCAGACCGTGCCTGATGCAGACCCCACCAAGTCTCCGCCAGTCCCCGGGTCCCAGCGTGACCTGCCCCTTAGTGCGGCCCTGTGTGGATGGAACCCAGCAAGCCCTTCTTCTCTTCTGTGCTCGGTCCGTGGCTGCCCCCCTCCCCGCAGGGAGACCTGGATCATGACACAGACTGTGTCCCTGCCCAGGGTCTGCAGGTGACAAGGGGGTCCAAAGGCCCCCAGGCAGTTAACGAACTTTTGTGGTCCTCAGTTTCCTCATCTTTAAGAACATTTTTTACTGCCTTGTGGAAAGACTAAATAATAATGATTGTTAGCTGAATCGTGTCTCTCCCCCCTCCCCCCCCCAGTTCATAGGTTGAAGTCCTGGCTCCCAGAGCCTTGCAATGTGATTGTATTTGGAGGCCGGTTCTCCAAAGAGGTCATTCAAGGTCAGTGAGGTCACTGGAGTGGACCCCCATCCAATAGGACTAATGTCCTCATCAGAAAAGGAGATCAAGACAAAGACACATGGGGGAAAACCCTGTGACCGTGTAAGGTCGGCTGTCTACACGGCGAGCAGAGAGGTCTCAGCGGGAACCAGCCCTGCCGACACCTGGGGCTCGGGCTTCCAGCCTCCAGGACTGGGACACAAATGCATGTAATTTTAGCCGCCTGGCGTCGGGTGGTTGTTGGAACAGCGCCCCCAGACAAATGTGAGCATGGATTTCACTAAGTTGTGCTCTTACCAAAGAGGGCCCTCCTCCCCGAGCAAACAAAGTGCCACCCCGTCAGGCAGCGGATCAGAACCAGCACAGCCCGGCCAGCCCCTGCCCCCCACGGTTGTTCCTGTCCTGGGGAGTCAGGAGGGGGCCGTGTGCGGAGCCGTGCTCTCTGAGTCCTAGAGATGTCTTTGGAACGTGGTGCTTTTCTTCTTTGCTTACAACGGAGGGCAAAAGCTCATCCGGGGAGCTTTTCTGCAGTGTTCTGATCTGTTACTAGTCACATTATCCGTGCGTTATTGTCAGTGGCGTTATTAATCAGGACAATGGCGAGCATTCGTGTAGCATGTTGTGATCTCTGAGTTACTAGCTCATCTGTTATCTGCTCCTGATGCCACCCCGAGGAGGCCCTTGGTCCACCTCTCTGAGTTCAAGGTCACAGGGCTGCCCAGAGGTCACTGCTTGAGGAAGCGAGACAGGGGTCTTCGGACTTGGCCCTCTGCTTTCCCCTCACCCATGCTAACAACTTCTTTTACTTCATGGGCCAGACATCTGGCCACAGCCTAACAAGGGCCCAGATATGGGGTGTCCAAGGGGCTGTTATGGCTGAGACCCAGCCTCCTATTTCCCATGGGCTGGTCTGGAAGGAGGAAGGATAGGACAAGGGGTAAGTGGCGGTCTGTGTGGGGACAGGGTATGGAGGGGGCAACCTGGCGTCTGCTCTGTTCCCCAGCTCAGCCCCACAGACCACATCTGGGCCTTGAGGGATAACGCAGCAGGTGCTGCTTCCCGGAGGCCAGAGAAGAGCCGCTGAGGGTCTGGGAGAGACCAGGACCCAGGACACTTTCCCAGGAGTCCGGGCAGAGAGACGGGGGTGTGTACTGTGCTGGGACCTCGGGAGGGGCGTCCTGAGCCAGGGTCAGTTCTCACCTGCACCAGCTCAGTGCCAGACCCCACGGGACGACCCCCAGGGGGGTCCAGCAGCTACCTGAACACAGCGGACCCCCAGGGGCTGCAGGAACGAAGTGGGAAATTTGGGAGGACTCGGATCCTGCATCATAAGAGGGGGAGGCCTGTCAGCCTGATTGCATTTCCGCTGCCTGGCTGGTTGGGCCTTGGGGTCAGGTTATATTGTCAGCCAGATGCTCCGTGCTCCCAACAGGCAAGACAGACCGTCAGAATAAGGGCCCTTCTTGCCGTCTTATTAACTGAGGGCATCTGAAAGTCACATACAAACCCGTTCTGCGGGCAATCTTGGGAAAGAGGGCGAGCTGCTCCCACTCGGGAGAGGTGTGGCCAGGCTTCTCCGGGAGCTGGGGCCCCCACACGGGAGAAGAGAAGGAAAGTCTCTCCCTCCTTTCCTGGCCTCGTTCCAAATTGGGATCCTCTGTAGCCCAGCTCCTGTGGGATGACGGCAACCCTAGGATTATACTTTTTTGTAGTTCATCCTCTTTGCTTTGTTACGGGATATCATTTGAATAAACAGAAGGATCAGAAGGAGAGAAGCTTCAAAGGAAGCAAAGGCTCGGGTCCCTCTGCAGAGATCACTTACACGGTATAATTAGCATGCTAAGTCTCTGGTGGGGCCTTCCTTCCTGTTAGAGTCCAACTTTACGTCCCACTTCTTCATTTCGCCTTCTTCGCACCTCACCAGGCCTATTCTCAGTCACATGAAGGCCAGGGTGGAGTACAATATTAAGCTTTACGTTGAGTTCATTGAAACCCAGACCCGGGCTGGATGAGGGACTACACCCGGGAAGACACACTGAGAAGTGAATCCTGAACTCATCGAAAGGTTACTAAAAGGATTTATTTATTTATTTATTTATTTATTTATTTATTTTAAAGATTTTATTTATTTATTTGACAGAGAGAGAGACAGCCAGCGAGAGAGGGAACACATGCAGGGGGAGTGGGAGAGGAAGAAGCAGGCTCCCAGTGGAGGAGCCTGATGTGGGGCTCGATCCCAGGACTCTGGGATCATGCCCTGAGCCGAAGGCAGACGCTTAACAACTGAGCCACTCAGGCGCCCCTTAAAGGATTTATTTTTGTAAAATATGCAAGATGTGCTGGATTTCCTTCTTTCTCCGCCTGTCTCCTCCCCACCCCCTTCCACCCTGTCTTTGCCTCACAGTCCTTTCCTCCATCCCTTTCTCCTTGGCTGCCCTCATACCTGCACATACACCTCCATGTCTGCACGCACACCCCCACACCCTCCCATGCACCCGCACCCCTACACGTGCACCTCCAAGCCCGCGTGTGCACCCCATGTCCGTACACGCACCCCCATGCCTGCAAGGACACCTTGGGAACTTTCTCCTGCTGAATGTTGGCCAGGTCCTAGGACTCCTCAGCTGGTCAATCACTGGGATGCAGCTTTACTTTTTGATATGGTACTTATCACAGGCTCTATGAAGTATTATACATATTAACTCAATCCTTCATGGCCCTGTTAGGAAACTCATTTTACAAATGAGGAAACTGAGGCACAGAGGGGTTCGATAATCTGCCAAAGGTTACAGAGTTCAAACCCAGTTCCAACCCAGACAGTTTTGAGCTCTGACCACTTTGGTATGAATGAAGTGAGTTGAAGTATTGACTGGCTTTTGGGGCCAGGCCCAACAGGAGGAGGTGAGGCTCCTGGGAGCCCTGCGCTATCCTCTCGCTGATAGATGCTCTGTCGGGTTCTCAGAGAAGTGTGATGAGACCTTGGAAAATGTGCCCTTTGCAGTGTGTGTTGGAGACCTGTTGACGGGGCTGGCACCCTCATGATGACACCTCCCTGACTAGCGTCTGCACCTGTTGTGAAGGTGTCCCAGGCTTGTGCTCAGAGCTCAGAGTGTGTGAGGAATCTCATGGTGAGAGCCCCAGTTTGATGGCCGGTCCAGAGCATGCCCGCCTGCTTCAAGAGTACTGCAGACTGGAATGGGCCCCATCCACTCCCAGGAGCAAGTGCTATGGTTTAAAAACCCAGCCAAGGATGTGTCCTCCATGTCTTAAGTTCTCCCAGACAGCTTCACTTCACCTGCCCGCCTAGTGCGTGGTCTCTCGCACTTCCCTTCCCTGGTGCTCTTCCTTACCAAGCTTTGCACTACGACTTCGCATCCTCCATCTAGGGCCCCCCGGCCCATTAGGACAATGTCACTGGCTCCCTTCTACCCACCTTACTTGGCCTTTCCACAGAATGTGCCCCAATCCAAGACCTCTTCCTTCTTGAAATGCTCTCCTCACTTGGCTGCCGTAGCACGACACCTCTCTCTATGCTGCTACGTATCACAAGACGTGGTTGCCCTGGTGATGATGCTGGAACTGGGAGAGGATTTACGGCATGGTGTGACCGAGGGGCATGTTTCCGGTGGTTTTAAGCTACATGAGTTCGGATTCTTGGTTAGAAGCAAATGAAATGAACTCTGGATATTTTAAACAAAAAGAACAATTCTTAAAAGGCTATAGAGGTTTATGGAACCAATGGAAGTCTCCTGAGGCCCAGGTGTGGAAAAGCAGGAGGACACCGAAAACACTGGAGGGCTCAGAAGTGAGGAGGAGGGATTAAAAGGAGACATAAGGGAAAATGAAAGTTAGAGAGTAATAGGTATGGCAAAGTAGGATCAAAGGATAGGTATTATTATTATTATTATTATTATTATTATTAAGAAAGGGCTTCAGAGGGGAGGGGGTGGGGATTGGGATAGGCCAGTGATGGGTATTAAGGAGGGCACGTATTGCATGGTGTACTGGGTGTTATATGCAAGTAATGAATCATGGAACTTTACTGTATGGTGACTAACATATATAATAAAAAATTATTATAAAAAAATAAAATGCAGAAAAAAAAGAATGGGTAGGCATGAGCACATTTATTGTCAGAGAGAAAGAGATTGGCATGAAAAAGAAAGATTTCTCTGATCATAAGCTAATCAAGCTAGAAATAATAACCGAAAGTATCCAGGAAAACCTCAAGTATTTGCAAATCAAACCAAAAGCATCTAAATAACCATGAATCAAAAGGGAAGTCATAAGTTGTATTAGGAAACATTGGGAACTGAATGAAAATGAAGATGCAAAATTTCAAGATTTCTAGGATGCAGCTTAAGCAGTGCTTAGGGCAAAATTTATAGCATCAAGTACTTGTATTAGAAGAAAATTCTCAAATGAATAATCCATGTTTCCACTTTAAGAAATGTAAGAAATTGGAAAATAAAGTAAACTAACCCCCAAAATAGCGGAAGGAAAGAGCTAATAAAGATACAAACAGAATTGATAAAATTGAAAATAAAAAGATTATAGAGAAAGACCAATGAAACCAATTTACAGTTCTTTACAAGAGACAGGGTACAGAACAGGTGTGTTTGTGTGTGTGTATGTGGGGGTGGGGGGCTCTGTGACTAGCTGATGAAGGAATATCTAACTTAATATGTTTTGTGTGAAATGGTAGGTGGGGTGGTCCACTGAGAAGTACACAAAACTCTAGAGCTGGTGAAGAGAGAGGTGACGTTTTGGTGTATTTTCTGGAGGAATGGGAGGAATAAATGTGTTAGTTTCCTTCTGTTGCTATAACAACTTACAATAAACTTAGTGGGTTTAACAACACTGATGTACTCTATTACAGTTCTGGAGATGGGAAGTCTAAAACAGGTCTTACTGGGTTAAAATCAAGGTGTTGGTGCAGCTCTGTTCCTTTTGCATGCTCTAGGGGAGAATCTGTATTCTAGATTTTTCTAGCTTCCCAGGGGCCACCCCCAGTCCCTGGCTCAATGCCCCATGCCCCACCTTCTAAGCCAGCAGTGTAGCATCTTCTAATTTCTCTTTCTCTCTCTCTCTCTTTTTTTAAAGATTTTATTTATTTATTTGACAGAGATAGAGACAGCCAGCGAGAGAGGGAACACAAGCAGGGGGAGTGGGAGAGGAAGAAGCAGGCTCATAGCGGAGGAGCCTGACGTGGGGCCCGATCCCGTAACGCCGGGATCACGCCCTGAGCCAAAGGCAGACGCTTAACCACTGTGCCACCCAGGTGCTCCTCTCTCTTTCTCTCTTATCCTTGCTTCCATCATCACATTTCCTTCTCTGACTCTGACCCTCCGACCTCCCTCTCATTAGAACCCTATGATTACAATGTCCCACAGGCTAATCCAGGATAATCTCCCCATCTCTGATTCCTTAACCTCACCACATCTGCAAAGTCCCTTTTGCCATGTCAGGGAATATATTCCTGGACATCTTTGGGGGCTATCATTTTGCCCACCACCATACGTAAGCAAGAACAAGCAAAAGAATTGAGAAGAGCACTCAGGTCCAGCTGAGGCTGGAGGCCATGAACTGCTTGTGGCCCGAATCTCTAATTTAAAACGTTTAGGAAATGAGATAAAGGTACCGAGTTGGCAGACTGTGGCTCTAGACCAGGTTATGGCGCTTTGCTGGGAGTATGGCAGAAGGACAGGATACAAGGAAGAAGAGTTTTAATAAAATGCTGATATATCTGCTAGACAGTGGGATCCAGGCTGGGTAAGCAGGGAAGGGAGGATGCTGACAGAGGAAGAGGAAATCAATATGTCAGATCATGGTAAAATGCACAATCCACGGCTGCAGGTACGAGAGACTGAATGATAAGTGGATACTAATGACTCAAGAGAAACATTCTTAATCTAGAGGACTTTCTCTATTTCTGTTCCAATAAATATCAAAAAAGCAGAATTTTCTGAGACCCTACCTTTCTCCTAAAGGAGTGCATTTAATCTACTCTTGATACTCTTCAGAGGTCTCAGAATAAAAAAGGAGTCTGTCTTCTAATGTAGTGATTTATCACAACCCATCCTTGCACCTAATTGTTTTCATCGATCAGATATGATCCTTTCACTCCACCATCTTAACAGAGATATTATTCACCAATGATCAAACAGATCCATTTTGTTCTGTGTGTTATGAATAGTAACTTAATCTGAAAAGGGATCTGTTGGTTAATAGGCTACAGGATAGTTTTCAGAACCAAAAAGGAGGAGGACGTGGTGACTCTTAGCCCCAGGGGCAGAGTTACACATTTAAGGAGCATGTGGTGCGGAGAGAAAAAAGAAAGATTCTGGAATATGCTTGGGGAACATTAGAGAATGGCTCTTCAAAATTTATTTTAAAAATAAGGACTTCTTTTTTTTTTTGTTATTGTCCTTTTTTCTTCTCCATTTTTTTTTAAAGATTTTATTTATTTATGTGACAGAGACAGCCAGTGAGAGAGGGAACACAAGCAGGGGGAGTGGGAGAGGAAGAAGCAGGCTCCCAGCAGAGGAGCCCGATGTGGGGCTCGATCCCGGAACGCTGGGATCACGCCCTGAGCTGAAGGCAGACGCCTAACAACTGCGCTACCCAGGCGCCCCTCTTCTCCATTTTAGAAAGAGTAGAGTAAAGCTTGAGTTTGGGTCCTAGCAATGCCACCTGATTGCTAGTGACCTTGGTTGATTCTCTGTCTGGGTTTCCTCATCTACGGTCCGTAAATAGCAGAAGTACATACCTTGCAGTGTTAGTAAGAGGACAATTTGGATAATACTCGTAAATCCCATACAGTAGTATCTGGCACTGATGCATTTGTTAAATAAAATAAAAACATTCATCTTACAATGAGGTTCACTGGAAAAAACTTCATAAATACAACAGAAAATGCGTTTCATTGGTTCAGGACCAAGAGTAAATATACTTTTCCACTTCACGTAGCTGAGAGTCAATCCCCGGTCTTTATCAGAGTGAGATGTTCTTGACGGCTTTCTCAGCCTTGTCAGTGACACTGAATTTATTTCTCCTCCATTTGCCTTGGATTGCAGAGAGTTGACCAATTTAAATAATCACCTTCTGCTGTGCTAAAAATGGAAACTCCCCAACCCAAAGGCAAATAGCAAAGCCAATTAGGTTATTTAAATCTTCCAAGACTTGCAATCTAGATATTGTCAGGTCAAGATAGGGATTTGGATAGGAGCAGGGCTGGCTGATTGATGGGATGTGATAAGAGCAAGGCAGCCCCAACACTCTGACACCCCAAGTGATCTTGCAGAGACGGAGCAGCCACCGAGCCAAACATTCACGACTATGGCGACTACCGAGTTGTGCGCCAAGAGTGCTTGTGATTGGTCACCAGAAATTTCTCTAGAGACCAGAAGGTCCTCAGTCACAGTTCTCAAAACACGGCCTTGCCAAATAGTGAAGGCCAATGTGTCAGCTTGCTAGAATCACGGGGACAGCAGTAGAGCGGCCCCAGGTGTTTTTGAAGACTCCAGGGTGGAGGGGTCTTCCCCTCCGTTATTTTGAAGTTACTTGAGCAAATTATTCGACCTCTCTGAATCTCTGTTTTCAATGACTGACGGCCACCTGGAAGGTTTGCTATGAAATGTCCGCAAGGGAGTACATCTTGCCTCACCGAGCCTGCGTGGTATGGAGTGGGCAGTCGGGAAATGTTCCCTTTCAGGCTTGTCCCCTTCCATTTCTACCCTCGGCTTCTTGTCCTGGAAGCAGGAATAGGCCTAGCTACTTCCGCCAAGAATTCAGGAGCCATTGTATTAGAGTGAGAAGGCTGAGCTGTTTCTTCTCGAAAAGGGCATTAACTATAAGAAATTAGTCCCTGGCAGTGAGAGCCATCCCTCGCCTCTCTTGACATATGTGAGGGACAGGAGATCTGGCGGGATGCCTGGCGGCCATCACTGCAGGTCGGTGGTGCCTCAGGATCCAGCCGCGGCATTGTCAGGCTTTCTTACAAGGTAAGGGGAGCCACTTCCTCAAGAAAGACAGGCTACGTTTCCGTAATTCCAGGCACGTTTGCAAATTTCCAGGTACAGCAAGTCACTGTGCTTCCTCTCCCTCAAGGGCACTGAACGGTTCCTCAGACACGTCAAGTCCCTTCCTGCCTTGAATCTTTACAGTCTTCTCCCCTCGACTAGAAAGCTCTCTCTGCTGATTGGTCATTGGCTGGCTCCTTGTGGTTCAGACCTCAGCTTAAATGTCACTTCTGCAGGGGGCCACTGGGACTACCAGATCAAAATCAGACATCTCATCTCTCTCTGTTACACGACTTTGTTGCAGTTCTCTGATTAGTCTTATCCGTGTCTGGCATTTTAAAAAGCGTTTATTAGTTTCGTTTCTGTCTTCCACCTCAGCCCACCCTTTTACTCTCTGCTTCAGGTGAGCAGGACCTTGTCTGTCTGGTTCATTATTAAATCCTCAGCAGTCAGATGAATGCTCGGCACATAGTTGGCACTCAGTAAACACTGGTTAAATAAATGAATAATTAGTGAGAGCAATCTGTGCTCTCCCTTAACCATGTTTTTGGCTAATTCAGGATACCAGTAGGGACTTTGTTCTGGCAAGTTCTTGTAGGGCAGGTTTTTCAACCTCAGTGCAATGGACATCTTGGGCTGGATGATTCTTTGCTCTAGGGGCTGTGCTGTGCATTGTGGATATTTACCAGCATCTCTGAGCATTACCCACTAGATGCCAGGAGCCAAGTCACCCCACCTCAGGTTGTGACAACCCAAAATGTCTCCGGATGTTGCCAAGTGTCCCCCGGGGGAGCAAAATCTCCCCTCTCCCCCCCGGTGAGAACCATCTCCATTGAAGGGCCATCTGCAGCTCCACGTGCTTAAAGACACCCATCTCAAAGTCAGGTCCCCAGATTAGGGTGACCCCTTGGGGACTTGCTCTACCAGGAGGGCCGAGCCAGGTTGTGGGGCAGGCCGTCTTGACCTTGACCCCAGCCCCATCACTCACCAGCCAGTGAAACGGCTTCGCTTCAAGGGGCATGAGCTTTTTTATGTGGGAATGGGGTGTGCATCCACGGATTGACAGGCGATGAGTGGATGTGAGCACGGAGTGGGCGCAGGGGCTGCACCGGGTAGAAGCTAGGTCAACAGCAGCACTTCCAATCGGGAGCTCTGTGCTGTCCTCAAACGTTGCTCCCTTTACGGAGGTGTTTCCTGGGAGCAGATGTTCAGGCTGGGACTCGGCAGACCCCCACTGATGCCTCCATGCGCATCCAGCTGACACACTGGCTCTAATCCCCTGCCCCTTTGACTCGCTCCTTCTCTGCTTTCCACAAAGGCTGACTGTGCTCTGAGCAGCTGCGGCCGGTCAGGGCCTCGGGGAGGCTGTGGGAAGGGTCATGGTCCCTGTCAGCTGGCAGCTGCGGGAAGTGGCCAAGCCTGTCTCTCTCTCTCTCTCTCTCTAATCAGTGTTCGGGTCCCCAGCCAGCAGCTCAGCTCTTTTCAGACAAGTTACATCTAAAGCCCTCTGTGAGGCCTAAACTACTTTGGTCCAGCAAAGGGCCTTTGGGAAACGTCCGCCCTGATTGGAGGGTAGCTGTACGGATGGCCGGGAATCTCGGGAGACTTTCAAGTGGGAGAAAGAATAGAGCCTTGTTCAGTCTTCTCTTAGCCTAAAAAAAAATAATAAAGTCATGGCCTACCTAATTAATTAACTGAATTCTAAGGAGATGAGCAGAATTGTTGTTAATTAATTTTAAATTAATGTAAATGTATTATGCCTGAAGTATTTGTGGTTCCTGCGTTCCGTGGGGCCGGTGATAGAGGGGGGGTGGAGTGTGGCCTGGGCGGAGGGAGGGCATCTAGAGCAGAGGGCGGCCAGTGTCCCACTGTAGGGCCAGCTCTACTGGGCAAGTCCCCTCCGCAGGAGAGACGAGTCAGGGACTCCACCAGAACTGATGTATAAATAGGTTTAGGGTCTTAGGGATCCTAAGAACGTGGCATCATGAGAGCAGGCAGGGCTGAAGAACCAGTGGGGGTGGCAGTGAAGGGACCTCAGCTCTGCTTGGGCTGCTCACAGACTGGCGTCTCTGACCCCACATGTCCCTGCCTCATTTCACCTCTTCTCACTACAGAAGCATATTCTCCTTGGGGCAAGAAGATGGTGAGACCCCCAGCCGGGCAACCCCAGGGGACAGGAATTGCAGCCGTTGGCACACATGCGTCCACCCCGGGCCCAGCGCTGGGACTGGCCTCGGGATTGCTTCTGTGGTCCCAGGGCTGTGGCCCGCTCTGCAACCCGGGGAGCTGGCTTCGTTATGGGAAAAAAACAAGTGAGGGTAGAAATGTGTCCGTGGCTCCATGTGGCGGCCCCACCGCCCTGGCTGACTGCGTGGCAACACACAGCTCGGCCTTCCGCAGCGCGGTTCATTCAAACTTGAATGGGTTTTGTGTAAACCTGAGAGAGAACAAGCGTACTTGACTGATGTTGTGTGGAGATTTATGTTGTATTGACCCCGACTGAACTCCTCTTAGAGACCCAGAAACGACAGGCAGGAACGTGATCCCTCCTATGGCTCCCAAGATGCTTCCAGGGACCCTATCTAAGGGTTTCCATGTCCTTGGCTTGCTCGGCTTCCCCTGTGGGTCTCCACTGTTGTTCCAGTGAGTGGCTTGAGGCAGGAAGAGGAGGGCTTCGGTGTCTGACCTGGGTGACATTTGCTCTAATATTGACTTTACTATTGTTACTAAAAGGTTTAAAAAATGAGTGTATCATCTGTTATGATTTGAATCGTCCCACCCATAGTCCGAGATATGTCCAAGTCCTAAGTCCCAGTCCCTTAGAATGTGACCTGATTTGGAAGCAGGGTCACTGCAGATATAATTACTTAAGATGAGGTTGTGCTGGAGTGGGATGGGCCCTTAATCCAAGTGTGTTACACACACACACACACACACACACAGAGCCACGTGGAGACAAACACACAAAGAAGAAGGCCATGCGAAGCAGGAGCAGGGATTGGAATGATGTTGCCACAAGCCGAGGAATTCCCGGGGCCACCAGCAGCTAGAAGAAGCAAGGAAGGATCCTTCCCTGGGAACTTCAGAGAGAGTGAGAGCCTGCTGACACCCTGATTTGGACTCTAGGCTCACCCGTCCAGTCGTACAGCCCCATCCAAAGTCTTGCTCCTGCAGGAAGAAGAAAGGAGGCGGTCAGGGTAGGGGTGGAAAAATATTCCCTTCTTCTCTTCTGGGCTGTTTGTATGGTCTAATAATGAAAAGGATATGAGACAGATTAGCAGGAGAAAAACAAACACAAATTTAAGAACACGTTTGCCTCCTGTATCCATCAGAGGCCCCAGGAGAGCTGAGTAGCTCCCTAAAGTGGCCCAAACCATCACCCCCTGAAATACCATCTTTAGCTAAAGACCAAAGAAGATATGGGGGATGGTGGGGAAAAGCCCAATAAACAAGGGTAAGGCTGTTTTGCAGATGAAAGTCCTTGCCTTCCCCACTGATAAGAGCTCCTAGAGACTGAGGCACCCCCTCTTCCTGGTGTAGCCGGGGGACACCCTTACAGTGGAGATTTCCTTTGTAAATGTTAAATGTCTCTTACAGAAGGGTAACCTTCTACTCAATTTCCAGAGCTTCACTATGTCTGCAGTTTCTGAAAAATAACCAGCTTAAAGCAATCCCCATGCCCAAGAGACACATTTTGGGGTGGCCAATTCTGTGCCCCTTGACTGGACTCGGGTACGTGGCAAGAGGCTACTGTCGTAGTTCAGGAGGAGGGGATCAAGGGCTGCGTGAAGGCAGTGGGGGCGCGAGCAGAGAGGTGGGGTGGTCAAAGGGCCAGCACCTCGGATGTGGTGGGTGATCGGGGCCAGTAGAGAAGGAGTCTAGCATGGCTGGCTTGGGGGTGTGGTCGATGGTCTTCTGTTACTGAACTGGGGAGGCATGCAGAAGGAGGAGGAGGATGGGGAGGAGGTCTGTTGTGAAAGCTGGCAAGCTGCATAAAATTTATGCAGCTGACGGAAACACCCAGAACGGCTCTATGCTTCGGTATATCTGAGAAGTATTTGTTTGTCTTTCTGCAGCTGTACTCAAGCTGGGAACCATGGGGCTGCCCTGACTCCTTCTCTGCTGACCCTCAGGGGGCCTGTGATGCCCTTCAGATCATCTGCAGGCCTCCCAGGAGCAGGAGGCCTGGCACAACTCAAGATGGGCTGTCGAAGTTAGCACGCAGGGGTTCTGTGGAGGGAGAGCAAGAATCTGCTGGGTCCCTGGGGCACCGAGCAGGGTCAGGAGGCACAGGGCTCCCGAGGGGGGTGGCAGTGGAGGCTGCTCCTCCCAGTTTCACTCACCAGGAGCCAAGCCCCAAGCCAAGAACTTCATCCAAATGGACACTTACAAGATTGGGAATTTACCTGATTCACCTGCCAAACGCTGACTTTCTGCCAATTGACATGTTCCCCATTAATTAGTCTTCCTAATAACAACGTGTCCTACAGTGCTTGCAAGAGAGCATGTCTGGGGTAAAGAATTTTTCCTTGTTCTGGGTAAGAGATATCCCCAAACTCATCACTTAGTGAACAAAGGGGGATCGTCATTGACGTGTCAACAGGGCCCTTGGAGCAGGAACCAGCAGCAAGGTAGTGCAATTATGCAATGAATTGTAAGTGCGTCCAAATCAACCGGACTCATTTAAATGGCTCCTAGCCCACATTTTCTAAAGTTTATAACACACTCTTAACAATCACAATGATCTTCTCAAGTGCAGTGGCCTCGTGGGTTGTTACAGTTGAATTGGGTTTTCCCAAAAGATGTTCAAGTCCTAACTCCCAGTGCCTGCAAATGTGACCTTATCTTGAAACAGGGTCTTTGCTGATGATCAAATTAAGATGAGGTCATTGTGCAGGAGAGTGCTAATTCAGTATGACTGGTGTCCTTAGTAAGAGGAATATTTGGCCGCAGAGACCAACAGGCATAGAGGGAGATCACATAGGGGGCCAGGGCGAGAGGAGGGCAGAGGGCTGTCCATCTACAAGCCAAGGAGAGAGGCTAGGAACAGCTCCTTCCTTCATGGACCTATGAAGGAACCAACCCTGCCTATATCTTGACTTCAGACTTATAACCTCCAGAACAGTGAGATAATCGCCTGTTGTTTATGCCACGCACTTTTTCTATAGTGCTTTGCTGCAGCTCCCCTAGTGAACAGACGCATGGGTGATCTCAAAATTTGAATTCTTAGAATACATCATTCCAGTATCTGCACTAGAAAAGTCTAATGGCTGTACGACTGGACGATCAATGATATGTGAGTGAAAGGAAGCATACAGGCCTGCTGGAGTTTGCAGTCAGGGGGGAAAGAACACACCTCTGCTGAGCAAAGGTGGACAGGATGGTGGGAGATGAAAGGAAAGTTGAATTTCGGTCACAAGCCATCGTGGTATGGCCATGCCAACCAGCCAGGCTTGCATCCCACAGCCTGCTGTCTTGGGGGTGTCCTCCATGGGGAGTCTGGTAACAGCGATTTCTTACCCTGGCTGAGGATCAGAATCATCAGAATGCTTGTCCCCGATGCAGACGGTGGGCCGGAGACGTGCGTGTGAGCAGACGCTCTCCAGGGAGTTGGCTGTCCCGTGCAGGAACGGGGGCTGACGTTCTGCAGTGAATAAGGCACAACCTTGCTTCTGTGAAAGAAACCGCAGCTCTAAAGTAGTGAGCTCTGAGGAGGGCCTCCATCTGCTACAGGCTATTTCTGGAATCTTGTGACTCTCTGTTAATTTATTTAATCATTAATTTGGTATTTCATAAAACTGGCATGTTTCCTTTTTTCTCCAATTATAAAACACTGCTATTCTCTGTGCATTCCTAAATTATTTGCAGAGACAATTAACATCATTTATTTAACATGAATCTAGATGGAGGTGGAATCAATCAAACCTGAATGCCTGCTGTGTTTTATGAACCTTACTTCAGCGTAAAGTAATGAGAAGCATCACGATGACACCTTGAGAATAGTCACTTAACGAAGGAATGATGTTCTCATGTCACATCTTGGTTTTCTCACTTTCTAAATAGAAGCCATGGTAACCAGGCTGTGTTGCTCTGGGCAAGATTAAGCTGAATTTATTAAGCAATACCCCAAAACTGATGTACATGTTGCAACAAGTGGAGAGTACTTGTTAAAAATTTAATAATGGATATTTTGGAACAAAATAAAGAAAAAATCAGGTCAAGATGACAAAGTCCAAAATTGGAAATCGTGTCCGAGGTGCAGCATGATGCAGCAGAAGGAGACAGGAGTTTGGAGTAAAAAAATCAGGTTCGCATCCCAATTCCAGCCAAGCTTCAAATTTATCTGGTAATTATCTTAGCATTTATAAAAATAAGAATAGTATGGACTAAATCAGAAAATGTGAGATTGTGTAGCATAATACTAGCCTCAGAGTATCTGTATTGGATTTCAGTTTCTTTTATTATTAAAAAGAATAAGCACCTCTTACAAGAGTAGCAGCTATTTTGGGGACATACCGAGAATGACCCTTCGTTAGCATCATGGGTTGCTAATCTTCCAGAAATGTGATGACAGTTTTCTGACATCCAGACCTTCACCAACCCAGCTGTGGTCTGTGGACCACCAGCGTGACATGCCCTGGGAGCTAGTAGGGCTGCAGAATCTTTGGTCCCACCCCAGACGCACTGGACCAGAACTGCATTAGATCTCCAGCTGGACTATATGCCCATTAGTGCTGGGAAGTGCTGCCCCTGACTCCTGAGGATGGAGGAGGTTAAGGGGTGTTTTGTTGGCTCATGGAAACAGAAGTGTATGTATATAAATACATATGTATATATATGTATATATAAGAGAATGTAATATAGTATAATAACATAACATAACATAACATAACATAACATAACATAACATAACATAACATAACATAACGCATCCTACCATTTCTAATTTGGTGAAATGCTCATCTTTTTAAAAAGCAAATGGATTCTTGAAAGTTGGCTGAATAGTGGCAGTGCAGTTTTTAGATCTTCTTAAACCCCACATATAAACAGAGTATCTGGGTAGTAAAACCAAAATGGATAGACAACATTTACAACAAAGTTAATTGCAAGGTAGTCCTATAATCTCCAAATTTCAGTCGGTGGGCACATATTACCAGTAGCTACAAGATCTAGCTATTATCCGCATCGATGGGGGATGAAGCAGAGTGAGGGAACAAGGTGTCCAATGGACCTTAGATAAGGAGAAGCTACAGAATGGCCCACATATATTCCCTGGAAAGCATGGTAGGTCAATTTGAGAAGAGCAGATTAAATTAGACCATTTACCCCCACTGTAATCGTGATAAATGCCTGAACCCTTGGTAGGGCTAGGCTAGTCTTTGTGAACACTTGGAAATGACCAGCAGGAGCACCCCTTCAGGATAGGGTCTCCTATGTAGACTAGAAACTGCTGGAGAAGAACCAAACTGAGCAAGAGAAGGACACAGGCAAGACGGAGAAAGATCATTTAGATAAAAACAGGGAGAAAACAAAGCCAGAAAAATCTCAGAAAAGAAACCCCTATATATACTTTTAATACCTATATAACAATTCTGGAAACTGAGGATAAATAAATTTCCACAAAGGTAAGCAACAGAAAAGCATCAAGATCAAATTCCATACAAAGTGACTGTAAGAAAAAAAGATTACAAAGCAGAATACCATCCTTGTCCACTTAAAAAAAGAAACTAAAAATAACTAATCAAAACTTTGGCTTGCTTTTTCAAAATGAGCTTGAAGATATTAAGGAAATGACACAAGACATGAATTAGAAGAGCTCAGAAGGAGGTAAAATAGTTTAAGAAAGAGAAATAAGAAGAAAAATTGTTTGGTTATGAAGACAAAACTAGAAGGAAAATGAGAGCAAATGAAATGAGCAGCAATGCCTTATGAAAAATGGAAAGGGAAGGGGGGAAATTTTCAAGCAAAAAAGAAATGAGATGTTAACTAGACTTACGGTGGAGGTCACTTTTCAATATATACATAAATGGAATGATCGTGTGGTGTACCTGAAACTAATACAGTGTTCTATGTCAGTTCTCTCTCTGTATGAAAAAAGAAAAAGAAATGAAGAAAGCAGAAGTATTAGAGAGAATGTGGCCAACAGTGAAGACAGGCAAATAGGATCCAAACTACGGGTGACCGGAGTCCGGAAAAAGACACACTACAGCTTAGTGCCAGTAACGATACCTCAGGAAAAATGGCTTGAGACTCAAAAATACACATTTGAAGCTACGTATTCAAAGGAATCCCTGGGTGCTGAGACTATCAATACAGAACACCCAACCCCAAGACATTCTAATACAATCACTGGACTTGAAAGAAAAAGACAAAAGAAAGAAAGAAAGAAAGAAAGAAAGAAAGAAA
>NW_024423343.1:5938868-5983872 GCF_017311325.1 Ursus maritimus
AAAGAAAGAAAGAAAGAAAGAAAGAAAGAAAGAAAGAAAGAAAGAAAGAGAAACTCTTTGGGCCAACGAGGCAGAGGGCGGACTTGATTTAATAGGGAAAGAAGAGCGTGCATCGTTAGACTTTTTACTGTATTGGTTTGCGCCCGAAGGGAATGGGAGTGAGGTGTGTAATATGCTCCAGGGAAGAAATGAGAAGGTAGGGTTCTACATCCAACAAACTGCCATCAGGTCAAAAGGGCCTGATGAGCTCTTATCAGCAGGAAGGGCTTTGGGGACGGCTGTTCCCGTGAGCCCTTCCGAGGAAAGCCACTGTAGAATGGCTTTCATGCCACCAGAGTGCCAGGTCACGGCTCTGGTGGCGGGCTCTGACCACCCACCAGCTCCGGGATGAAGGCTAGGTGAAGGTTGGAAGGGAGAGTACGCCGTGTAACATCTCCGAGTTCTGACCACTAGGATACAGCACAGCCTTTGGAAAGGGAGGATATTTTTTGTCGTTTTCAGCCATTCTTACTGGTGGCGTCATTGCGTTCTCAGTTGTATGGATGAGAAGGGATAAAGCAGTCGGGTAATTATAGAGTATTCTGTAGGTCATACCCCGTGTTTTGAGAATGTGGATTCTTGGGATGGAAGGTGGGATAAGCAGGCATCATACAGGAGATGAAGTAAAAACCCTTGAGTCCTGAGTTGGAATTTAACTTACCAGCATGGACTCAACAGGTGTTTTTCACGTGCGTGTGTACATGCGTGTGCACACACGTGCTCCAGACTATGAGACAGTCTGCAGAGTGAGAGCCCTGAATTTTTCAGTAGATACACTTTAAGGAAGAAAGAGAATGGCAGGGAAAACTATTGATTAAGAGAAATACCAAGTTTTTAAAAATGGGTAAAACCTAGGGGCGCCTGGGTGGCGCAGTCGTTAAGCGTCTGCCTTCGGCTCAGGGTGTGATCCCAGCGTTATGGGATCGAGCCCCACATCAGGCTCCTCCCCTGGAAGCCTGCTTCTTCCTCTCCCACTCCCCCTGCTTGTGTTCCCTCTCTTGCTGGCTTTCTCTCTCTCTCTCTCTGTCAAATAAATAAATAAAATCTTTAAAAAGAAAATGGGTGAAACCTAAACTGTAGCGTCTAAGATACACATCGGATGGTATTCGGTAAAGAAATGTAAGAAAGTTTTTGCTACAGAAACGGGGGTAATGGTCACTTTTGGCAGGAGGGAGGGTGTGCGCAGGGATGGCATGCTGCCGTGGGGACTCGGGGGGTGGCAGCCAAGCTCTGTTTCTTACTCTGGATGGTGGTTACAGGTTCGTCTCATAGTAAGTAGTTCACTGGATTGCACACTTGCTTAGTGTGGATGCCTGGATCTGTGCTTTTCTACTGTGAAAGGTAAAAAGGTGAACCTAAACGAATACAGCCAAAGTCCCCTGAATGGTTAATCCTGCTAGTAGTCTCGAGTGTGTCAGTCATCGCAGAGAAGCAGGTGCACAGTGTGGGATAGTCTCGAAACCAGTATTTCCATTTCCCCCGAGCCTCTGCGCGTTAGGTGACCTTAGGCCCCTCCAAACATCAGTTTTATCATGGGCGGAGTGCACACAGTATTACTAATCCATAATTCATTGGGATGCGGAGGCTCAAATGAGAGAATGAGTGTGCACGTTCTTTGTAAGCTGCAAACAAACAATGAGTGAAATGAATGAAACATATGAAACAAAGGTCCTCATTATTGCTGTGAGCGCGAGGATGGTGAGTCCCCACACCAGTGATTTTTCTGGCTGGTGTTGTGCTGGCTGGTACGCCCCCTCCCCCAGCCCTCTAATGCATACCTCGTATGTGGGCCAGGTACTGTACCCCTCTTGGAAGAGGCCAGCCGAGCAGGTAATTCATAAGGAGGCTCTGCCTTGTTATAAACTTTAAGGGAGTAAAAGTTCCATGAAAACTTACATTTCTTGGCCTGCCACAATTCCTACCTATAAATCTTGTGATATTTATCAACTTTCACCTTTGTTCTAGGCCCTGAGCAAGTACCTGAGTCCATCAGTGGAAAGAAAATATTTCTCTGTTCTTGGGAGCTTATATTTTAGCAAGGGCAGACAGACAAAAAACCTAGTAAGTAAGGGAAGTATATGAAATACTTGAAGGTGGTAAGGATGAGGGAAGACAGGGAAAGTAGTTTAGGGATCAAGGGATTAGGAGTGTGAAGGTGGGGGCAGAGGCTGCAATTTTGTCTTGAGAGAGCAGGTTGGCTTGATTGAAAAGGTGGCCTTTGAGTAAACACAAGAAGAAGGTGAGGGCCTGTGTCAGGTGTTTATTTTGGAGAGCAGCATTCCAGTGCAAAGGCCCTGTGGCAGCTCCACGCCAGGCCTATCAGGGGGGCAATAGGGAGGCCAGTGCGGCTGGCCTGAAGTGAGTATGGGGGAAACAGAAGGAGTTGAGGCCAAGAAGGGGACCAGATCACACGGGGCTGGTGAGGCTGTCGGAAAGATCGCAGGGCTTAACTTTCTGCTAAGGAAAATGGGGAGCCGTGCCGGATGAGGAGAGGAAGAGGAGGAACGTGATGGGATTTTGGTGAAAGGACCCCCTGGACTGTGGGGGCCAGGGTGGAAGCAAAGAGACAGTTACAAGGATTGGGGTGGGGTTGAGCAAGAGACGAGGGCGGCTTGAGCTAGGATGGTCCTGGCTGAGTTGGGGCAGGGTTGGCAGGGGCTCCCTCTTAAGCAAGTGAAGGCATCTGGGGAGGCGGGGTGTTGCTCCCTGGCAGGGGTGTGCAGCCTTTGCTCCTGCAGACTGTCGTCTTCCTTGCTGGTCACTCCCAAGTGGGAGCTGTTCGGTTCATCTCCGATTTTGATGGGTATCGGGCCTTTGTACATGAGCCTGGCTCCCTGAATGGTCCCCCTCACACCTCAGAGCAACAGAAGTTCCTCTTCTCCGAGCAGCTCTGCCTTTCCCGTCAGTGTCTCACTCCTTTCTCTCCTTCTGGAATTTTCCAGAAGACCTTGCTGGTCTTCTTCGGAGGCCTTTTGTCTGGTTAGTTTGCTGATGCCAGGCTTGAGGCACACACGCGTGTGCACATCTGTGATAAATTCCTGTGTTATCTTGCCCCTCTAATTGTGACAAGCCCCGGCAAGATTGTTAGCTAATTAGAGAAGATCTTCATTATAGCCACGGACGTTATAATTACACTGTAATCCTTCCCCAGCCATAAACTCTTCCAACGTGAAAGGCTAATACTTGTGGATTTACTTCAGATTTTCCTATCAAGGTAAATCCTGAGCCACTATCTAAATAGCTAAACTGTTCACCATGAGACCTTGGGCTTCTACCAACGCGTCTGCGTTTGCTTGTCATTCCTCGCATAACTTTCTACGTGCTCACTATGTCTCCAGAGGATTCGTCTTACTGTTCTTTTTGAGATGCACGGTAACATTTGGTGCTTATGCTTCACCCTTTCCTTTCATTGCCTGCCAACTCAGTAATGTAATATTTTAAAAATTATACATTTACTCAACTTTGGATAAAGATGAAGTACGATCTCTAAACTCATGACTCAAATGAGTGGGTGGCGAAGGTGTGCTCCAAGCTGTCAGGATTCGGGTTTAGTTAAATGAAAACCTTGTCATTAAACATTAGTTTAACTTATTTTTTTAAAAAAAGGTCTGAGATTCATAGGGTCCAGAGTTCCAGAGATGAGAAAGGTATAGGGGGAAAAGGGTGTCTCCCTTCTCACCTGTCCTCAGCCATCCGGCTTCTCTTCCCAGAGGCACCTGCCTGCGTCACGTTCCTGGATGACTCCCCGGGGTGCGCGGTGCACGTGTATAACGTGAAGGCCCTCAGTCCGTCTGGTCGAGGTGGGGGTAGCAGTGTTGCTGAACATTTATTTGATGGCAAACGTAGGCATAATTCCTTAAATAAAGAGAAAAAAAAAAACCCAAGAAGACACAAGGCCACTTCTACGAGTAGTGTGACAAAATTGCATCAATATTCATTTTATTCAGAACCCTGTTTTTTAAAATTTTTCTTACTGATAGCTTAGTCAACAGTAGACCAGCCTGAATGCTCACCTTAGCACGTCAGACATCGTTTCTCCCCCAAATGATCTGGGAAAAAAAGCAATGTATCTGCCCATTGAGAATAAAAACAGGTATAATTTCCCGAGGGCTTTCCCCCTGTTAGAGTGTTTGAGTCCCACAGCTGACATGCTGAGGCCGCTAGTATGAACCCTACTCTTTGGACGAGGGAGCCGACAGAGCAGGTATGACCTGGCCTTGGAACCGGGCATCTTCGCTCTCCACACTGTCTAGGAAGGGGTGGGGATTCCCAGGACTATAACCAGTGTTCAGGAGGTCGCGCAGAGTTTATTTTCCTTTAAAGCAAGGAGGCTCATGTCCACCCAGACTGACGGCTGAGGGAAGAAAAACCATTTCGATCATGGGGCGTTTTGCAAAGTGAGAGGCCTGGGTGGTTTTGTTTGGGGGGAATCATTTCCGTTGCAAGGTTTTCCACTGTCCTCTCCCACTTACTGCCTGATTAGCCCTTGTCACAATCCGTCCCGGATGTTTGGGAAGTCCAGCTGAGCTCCCAGCTCGCCAGTGAGTGTCTGCGTCGGCACTGGGGAGTCCGTTCCTCCTGGTGATGAAATAGAGGTAGAAGAGAAAGTCCAGCTGCCATCGTTCCAGAACAGCAGAGAGATTTCTCCCGGTCGATTGGCAGGGGCTGGACTGGGCGGAAGCTGCAGACTGGACAGATCAGCATCCTGCACGCTTCGGGGTATTTCCTGCGTGCGGGACACGCGTCTATTTGCAAGGTTCAGCGGATCAAAACCGGGACATCAGCGTTGGTGCATTTACAGCATCAAACCCTCCGGAGTGCATCTCCTGCCCCAACGGGGTCCTTCATGAACTGGGATCCCACCCAGGATCACACCCCGCATCCCGTGGCTGTGCCTTCTCCGTTTCGTTCATTCTGTTCCTCCTCTTTCTCTGACCTTGACATTCCTGAAAGGTCCAAGCCTCTCACTTGTTCAGTGCCTCCCAATTTACGTCTGCCTTATGCTTCCTCATGGTTTGATTCGGGAGACGCGGTTCTGACAAGATTGTCCCCGAAGGGACGCATTGTCTTCCCCGCCTATCACATCCGAAGGCTCCGTGGGTGGCGGACGCCAATGCTGGGAGGTCGGCTCTCCCACTGCTGGGTTAAGATGATGTTTGCCAGGTTTCTCCGCTGTATTTTTTTTTTTTAAGATTTTATTTATTCATTCGACAGGATAGAGACAGCCAGCGAGAGAGGGAACACAAGCAGGGGGAGTGGGAGAGGAAGAAGCAGGCTCATAGCGGAGGAGCCTGATGTGGGGCTCCATCCCATAACGCCGGGATCACGCCCTGAGCCGAAGGCAGACGCCCAACCGCTGTGCCACCCAGGCGCCCCTACTCCGCTGTATTTTTAATTAAGACATATGATGAATTTCTTGGTTAATAAGTAAGGGAGATACTTTGAGACCACGTGAATATGTTATATCTCATCAGACTCCACCCCTCCAGATTCAGCATCTGTTGATGATTTTTGCCTAAACCGATTATTATTATTTAGTTGCCAAAGAGCGGTTTTCCAATCCCATGATCTTCGGGATTTGTTAGCTGGCGTTCTACTGTAAGAGAGAGCCTCTCCTTCTTTTTTACTGATTAAACAATTACTAATTAATAGATATAATAGATTTGTATTTTAGTCAAAGAGTTGTGACCTCTTACTATCATTTTAAAATTTATTTATTTGAGAGACAAAGAGCGAGCATGGGCACATAAGCCGGGGCGGGGAGGGAGAAGCAGGCTCCCTGCTGAGGGGGGAAATGGACGTGGGGCTCGATCCCAGGAGTCCAGGATCATGAATTGAGCCAAAGGCAGATGCTTAACCGACTGAGCCACCCAGGTGCCCCTTTTACTATCATTTTCTTGTGATGCCCAAATTGTCCCAGATTTGGCCAATGGAAGCCCCTTCAAAGCAGCTCTGTGTCCTTTCGACATGACCCCGTCATTCCTTGAGCACCTCCATGTTTTTTGGCACAATGACTTGTCTTGCATTTCCCCTGCCACTGTCCTGGAGTCCACTGTTCTTAGTGGATGGTCACTGAGTTACTGGAAGAGGCACGTTAAAATCTCCCTCTATGACAGTGAATATTTTTGTTTCTTTCTATAGCTCTGTCCATTTTGGTTCTATTTGTAAGGTCTGTTAACAGGTACATCTTCCTGGTACATCCTCGTACTTGCAGCTTTATGTAGTAACCTTGTTTCCACTAACATTTTTTGCCTTAAGTTTTAGTTATCTGTTATTGAATAAATATCCTCATTTATTTTGTGTTTAATATTTTCTGGATACATCTTTTTCTTTTTCTTTTTTTTTTTTTTAAGATTTTATTTATTTATTTGACAGAGATAGAGACAGCCAGCGAGAAAGGGAACACAAGCAGGGGGAGTGGGAGAGGAAGAGGCAGGCCCCCAGGGGAGGAGCCTGATGTGGGGCTCGATCCCAGAACGCCGGGATCACGCCCTGAGCCGAAGGCAGACGCTAAACCGCTGTGCCACCGAGGCACCCCTGGATACATCTTTTTCAAACTTCTACTTGCAGTCTCTTTGTAGCCAGCTAATTTAGTGTGTGTCTTATAAAAAAGAGGTCTCTGGATTAAAAAAGAAAATTCAGTTTGATCTAAAAACACAATTTGATATATTTTTTAAAACTGACATATCCAGTCCCTTTAAAATATTGTAGTAATTGATATATCTGGATTTATTTCTAACATCTTCATTTGTGTTTTCAATTTTTCTGATTTTTCTGTTTTCCCTCCTTTCTTGCTTGCTTTGAATTTACCAGTAATTGCTTATTCTATTTCATTGCTTCCCCTGTGCTAGTTTGCTGTTCATCTTATTTCTGTTCTCTTCACGTTTATTCTAGAAATTAATTTTAATACGAATATCTAATCTCTAAAAATCTTGACCACTATAAGGGCACCAGAATAGTTTAACCCTAATTAGTCCCCTCCCATGACGTATTATGCATTTTAGCTCTATCTTTTTAAAAACATTTAATCCCCCAAGAAATTATTATTATTCTTTCATTGTAGTCAATTTTGTTTAGATTTGTCTCTCTCTGTCAGTGCCCTTGCCCATCACTCTTCCTCATTTCACACCATCAATGTGCAATTACTTGCCTTTTGCCTGAACTATATCCGTTCTATTTTCTTCTAGTGAAGTTCTGTTGGTACTAAACTCTCTCAGTTTTTCATTATCGGAAAATGACCTTATTTTGTCCTCATTCCTGAAAGCCATTTTTTTCCCTCCCACAGGATTTAAAATTTTATTTGACTGCTATTTTCTCTCAGTTTATTGAAGACATCATTCTACTGCCTTCTAGCTTTTTTTTAAAAAAAAGTTATTATTGCTGTTGAGAAATCAGCTGTCTCCCCAGTTTGTCATCCTTTTCAAGGCAGTTGGCTTTTATTTCTTTGTCTGTGGTGTACCAAAAATTGCACTATTTGTTAGGTGTGGATTTCTTTTTATCCAACCTGGCTTGGAATTTGTTCGGCTATTATCTTTTCAAATACTTATAATATTTGATATCTCTTATTTTTTCCCCTATGGAACTGTGATTACCTGCATGTCAATCTTTTTACTGCATCCTCCACATTTCCTGACTTTTCTGATTCTTAGTATCTCCACACTAGAGATTTCTTCCAGCCCATCTTTTAGCTCGCTAATTCTCTCTTTATCTGTGTCTAATTGAATTTTTAATTTGAATTATTGTACTTTTACTTACATAGGTTTAATTTTGTTTTCTAAATCTCCTTGCTCATATCTATAGTCTCTTACACCTAATTCAGACCTTTAATTTTCTTTTATTACCTTAAATTTATTAAACTACTGATTGCATCCACTGTGTCACATGAGTCAAGGGCTGAAGTCTTTGCAGGTCTGACTCAGCAGGTCTGACTCAGCATCCTCAGGTTGAGGGGGCCTGGGTGGCTCAACCGTTAAGCTTCTGCTTTGGCTCTGGTCATGATCCCGGGGTCCTGGGATTGAGCCCCGCATCGGGCTCCCTGCTTTGCGGGAAGCCTGCTTCTCCCTCTCTCACTCCCCTTGCTTGTGTTCCCCCTCTTGCTGTCTCTCTCTGTCAAATAAATAAATAAAATCTAAAAAAAAAAAAAAAAAAAAGAATCCTCAAGTTGAGGATTCTGCTTTCTCAGGGTCATGTTACCTTGCTTCCTTTTGTGTTTTGTGATTTTGGGGAGTGAGTTGTATTTGTTTTTAAGAGTTCTTTGAGATGTGGCTGCTGGTGGGTGCACCAGAACCAACTTACATGTGCTTCTGCAGACATTTAAGGGGATCAAGGTACCCTAACCTTGACTCTCAGGTTGACCTTCTACACCGTTCAGGGGGTGTGACTTCAGACTTCAAACTATGTGAGGACTGATTTATTGCTGCGGATTTTCAGAGTAGAGGTTTTCCCTTCTTTACCCAGCACCAGTTCTGGAGACAACTTTCTGTCAGTAACCTTTGGTGGGGGCAGCTTTATTGGTAATCTCCCCATACACTTACTGGGTCCTACTTTTATGTATCAAGTGGCGATTCCTCTTCAGTTCTTCCCCTTGAGTACTTCTGGGTTTTTCTCTCCTGTGCACCACATCGTCTGAGCCCACGGGAACCAAGGCTCTAGTTCACCTTGATTTAACCAATGCCCTCCAAGCGAATGTTGGCTTTCACTTTCTGTTGTATTAGCTTTACAGGGCTGCCGTAATAAATTGCCGCAGATGGAGTCATTTAAAACAGTGACAATTTATTCTCTCACAGTTCTGGAGGCTAGAGGTCTAAAATCAAGATGTTGGCAGGGCCATGGTCTCTCTCAGAAGCCTAGGACAGAATCCTTCCTTGCCTCTCCCCAGGTTCTTGGAGTTGATGACAATCTCTGGTGTTCCTTGGTTGTGATAATAGAACTCCAATCTCCACTTCTCTCTTCATACAGTCATCCTCCCTCTGTGTCTGCGCCTCTCTGTGTCCAAACGTCCCTCTTCTTATAAGGATATCTGTCATTGTGTTAGGACCCACTCTAATCCCGTACGACCTCAGCTTAATTTATGTCTGCAAAGAACTTGCAATACGTTCACATTCACAGGTTCTGGATGGGCATGAAATTTGGGAGATGCTCTTCAACCCAGTTTATGCAGCTGGTACTTTTGCTGGCCCATCAGTTCATTTAAAAAAAATGTTTGAATCATTTTATCCAGGACGTTTTGCTCCCTCCTCATGATTGGATTGACGATGGAGCCAATTCACCAGTCTCCTACTGTTGTGGATGAAGTCAGGTAATAAACTCCTACAGTAGCTTAAGATTCTTTCTCAAGAAAAAGGAGTCTTTGGGAGATCACTTTGGACCCCACGATGGGGATAGCTTCCTAACTGATGAGTCCATTAGGAGGGGCTGTCCCCGCCCTACTCTAGATACCATGTTTTCTACCACCATGCACACCCTGCGAGCATCCCTTTTCAGAGTCTTGTTGGTGACATCACATGTAAGTTCCCCCAGGACATGCAATATGCTGTGCAGAAATAACAAGAGGGAATGAGAAGAGTGAGGAAATTCAAGAGTAAAGGTGAGAGAGAAAGTGCAAAGCAGAATGGCAAAGCAACAAGATAATAATCCTAACTGCATAGCTAACAATGACTAAGGACTTAACATGTGCCAGGCTCTGGTCTACTAAACAGACAGAACAAAAAACAAGTGTCCATTCATTAAAAAGTGTTAAACATCCCTGGAATAAACTGGAAATATGGGTGCAGTTAATTCAGGTTTTCTCATGCAGCCCTTTACATGGTCCTGCAAGCAAATAGGTGTTATTCCTGCAGAAGTGAGCCTCGGCTTCCTGATCAGGGTGGATAAAACAAAACGTGGCAGAACAGTCCCTCTTAGGCCCGAATCCAGTGTGGCTGAGAGCTTTGGGCCACGATAGGTCTTCTCTTTAACTTGAGTCCAACAACGAGAAATTTGCTCAAAGTGAGCTGTCTCTAGAAAGATTGGAACCAAATAGCAATTATTGTAGTCCCGTTATGTAGGAATGAGACATTTGTGTTATTTTTCTACATTAAGAGATGAGGCCTCCTTAGGAAAATTATTTTTTTAGAAAAAGAAAAGACAAAAAAATAGAAAAGAGAACAAGAGCTACATAACATTGGGAAACATTTTGCCAACACAAAAGACAGGAAAAAAGCATTTCTGAGCCTATTTTGAACATGACTTTGTCACTATAGAGAATCATCTCTGGTCTCAGTAAGTGACTAACGCAATCTAGTTATGACTAATGGAAAAACTGTCAGATACGAGATAATTTCGAAGAGCTAAAATGCTATGTTATATCCAGTGGAAACAAATATCTAATTTAGCATATGAAGAGGTGTAAAACTTTTAATTATCAAAAATCAGTTTTTGTTTATTCTACACAGCAGAGCTCCTTTATTTTTTATACTCTTCCTCAATCAACCACACCCATCCTCCCTGGAGCCTTGTGCTCTCCTGGTTAAGGACTTGCAATAATATTAAATGGATCTGAGGTTGTTGTTGATCCTGGCATCATTAATCCTCATGTGAGTGTCTTCTATCAAGAGAATGTGGAGATCACAGCCAATGATCAGGGAAACTGGGCCATCCCAAGGTTTGTGGCCTTTACCAACTCAGAACAATTGGTTGAATGATCAGTAATGGTGCAATGAATCAGACTGCAGTGAAACCCATCAAAACCATTTTATCACTAAGGATTTATATGGATACTTTTGGGTTTACATAGTGGTGGTGATGGCAGTGGTGGTAGTGGTAGTGATGATGATGATGGATGGATGGAGGTGGTAATGATGATGGTGATGATGGTGATGGTGGTGGTGATGATGGTGGTGGTGGTGGTGGTGGTGGTGGTGATGGTGGTGGTGGTGATAGTAATGGTGGTGGGGGTGATGGTGATGATGGTGGTGGTGGTGATGGTGATGATGATGGTGGTGGTGGTGATGGTGGTCGTGATGATGGTGGTGGTGATAGTAATGGTGGTGATGATGATGATGGTGGTGGTAATGGTGGGGGGGGGGGGGGGGGGGGGGGGGGGGGGGGGGGGGGATGGGGGGGGGGCAATACCTGCCCCTTCAGTTCCCAATGGTGGTGATGGTGATGATGATGGTGGTGGTGGTGATGGTGGTGATGGTGATGATGGTGGTGGTGGTGGTGATAGTAATGGTGGTGATGGTGATGATGATGGTGGTGGTAGTGATGGTGGTGGTGGTGGTGATGATGGTGGTGGTGATAGTAATGGTGGTGATGGTGATGATGATGGTGGTGGTGGTGATGGTGGTGGTGGTGATAGTAATGGTGGTGATGATGATGATGGTGGTGGTGATTGGTGGTGGTGGTGGTGGTGGTGGTGGTGGTGGGAGCAGTGGTATATGTGAATGACACAAGAAAGCAGTAGTCCCATGTGGAGTACAATGGGGAGAACAAAGTATTCCACCCTGAGAAGTTCTCTTCTACGTTTCTGGAAAAGGTGAAGGAAATTACAGGAGGATTGTTTATAATTTTAGCTTACTTTAATAGCTCTTGGCTGAAACCAGACATAACTTCTGCTCATGGCTTGAACAAAAAGATTGGTGATGAAAGAGTTATATTGATCTTGGATCTTGGAAAGGGCATTTTGATGTGTCTGTCTTCCCTTCAGATGATAGAATATTTTATATCAAATCTTCATCTGGAGAAATCCACTTGGGTGAAGAAGATTTGACAACTCAATAGTAATCATCTCATTGCCAAGCTCAAGCATTAGGAAGAAAAGCGGGCTGCTACCTGCACACTGTCACTGCAAACACCTATCACGGATAAGATTGAGTCCCTTCTGAAGAGACAGATTCTATATACCCAACCTCAACTTGAAGAATTGAGAGCTCTTTTGTCCACTGGCCTCTGTTGACTAGGTCCTTCAAAATGTCAGGCTCGGTAAGCCTCAGATCCATGATATTATTCTGGCAGGCGCTCTTTTTATATATCCAAGAATAAAAAATCTATGCAGGACTTCTCAATGGCAAGATGAGGTCGCCACTCAGGTAAAGTTGTCTAGATCACCATTTTTTCTAGGACAGATCTGAAAATGTTTAGTATGTCTTTTTGCTTGAGGGTCTGACCCTTGGAATGAAAGTCTCTGGTGAAATCATAACTGTCCTGATCTGATGTGTCACCAAGCAGTGCAGATTTTCACTGCTTGTCAGACAGCCAACTGTGTCCACTCACTCAGGTTTATGAAAGAGAGAGAGCAATGATCACTGACAACCTGCTTGATAGTTCATAGCACTCCTCACATTGATGGATACTATGACAACGAGGGCAATGGCAAGCCCAGTGTGTCTGCAGAGTTCAGCACAGGCAAAGAGAACAAGCTCATGGAAGATGAAAGATGTTATTTGAGAAAGGAAGATATTGAGTTCATGGTGCAGGGGGCTAAGGGACACAGGCTGAAGATGAAAAGCACAGAGACAAATGTCTTCCAACAATTCACTCAAATCTTGTGCTTCCATTGAGAATCCACAGTGGAAGATGAAAAACTTTAATACATGTGTAATGAAATCATTAACTGGTGGGGCAAGATTCAGTCTATTGAGGACAGGAGTTTCCAAAAGGAAAAATATGGAGAGCATCACAAGTCTGTCCAGATGGGATCTCAAGGGGGATGCCCCAGGACTTCTGAAGGGCCAGGCTCCTTGTGATAGTTCTGGATCCATTATCAACATGAGTAAATTCATATTCTACCCAGCTAGTCAAACATATGAAGAATGTAATTTATTGCCAATTCTGTACAGTGGCAGTGTTTTAGTTATTGTATGAATTCCAGGGTTTCTGATACTTGGATGTCCATTCAGGAAAAGAAAAGAAAACTTTCCCCAGGCCAGGTCTGTAAATGTAAAAGAGTGGAAAATGCAATTCATGTTCTCAAGAATAAATTTCTATTTAAAATCAACACCTTAGAAAAAGAAGAAAATCAGTGCTTCTCCATGTCCTGAATGCACATTAAAAAAATTTAGAGTCTATCAAATTTAAGTTGCTCCAAGTTATTAACCTAAAGTAGACTTGCAGCCCTAGGAGTTAAGGCAAAAGTGTGGTTACATAATTCTCATTGCTAGATACCATTTCATCAGAAGACTGACTTTTTTGGTGGGTTTTAAATTCAGAGAAAAATTTATCTCGTGGATCCTCCTGAAAGGAACATTAAGCAAGTTAATGATTAATGTCTTTGCAAAGTTTTACAGAAAATTCAGAAACGTTTTTCATGGAGATGGTTCTTAAAGAAACCTGAGAGAAAATTGGAGGAAATTCAGACCCAAAGAGAATCAGGTTACTTTAATTCAAGTCAACAAATATTCCTTGAGAAGTTGCTAGATGCTGGGCACTGTGCCAGGTACCAAGACACAGCACTGAGTAATAGATATGCTTCATTTATGTAAAAACTTCAAATTTGTATTATGATGTCTCAGAATTTACATAAAAGGAGCAAAACAAATCAGTGGCAACAAAACCTATTCACCAAGAGAAAATAAGTTAGACTAGAGTAGAAAATTGTGTAGAATGTTGATTTCCCTGTTCTTATTGATTTAAACTTTTGTTGATTTTAACTCTCTTCTTTATTTTTATGAAGTTGAAGTTTTTTCATTTGGGGGGAATTCATGGTGATTTTCATTGTGACTCTGTATCATTTTAAATATTTTTTTATCAAAATAATGTGTATACATAAATGTGTACATAGTTTAAGCGGTATTATGAGGCATATGATGAAAAAAAAGTCCACTATCCCTCTCTTCCTCACCCCATGTCCACTTCGGAAAGGTGATCAATTTCAACAATTTTAGGTGTCTTATTTTTTCCCGATCTTCCATATTTCTAAATAACAAGGAAATACTGCTCTTGCTTTTGGTTAGTATCTAGTGACTTTCCTCCATGAAAAAGGAGGGTGCCTTGGCTTTCTTACATCAGCCTCTTCTCTACTTCCCTTCCCTTATACTTGCAACATGTCATATTACATTTCTCAGACTGGCATTCTGCATTTATATTATCTTGCCTATATTTTGGTAATATTTACATGATTCACAGTTGAAACATATATATCCTATGATATCATTTCTTTTCTTATGCAACTTCCCCCCCCCCCGGAGTTAATAACTGCCTTGTTTTTTCTAGTTTCCTTGTACCTGTCAATAATTTGTCTTCAAACTCTGCCAGAACCCTGTATGGAGAAACATACTGATAACCTCTCAG
Source organism: Ursus maritimus (assembly GCF_017311325.1). Taxonomy (NCBI): domain Eukaryota; kingdom Metazoa; phylum Chordata; class Mammalia; order Carnivora; family Ursidae; genus Ursus; species Ursus maritimus. The sequence continues at coordinate 5,953,176 of NW_024423343.1, forward strand.
GTCCATGTTTTTCTTGGTGGGTTCTCCGCACTCCAGTCCTCATGCTTTTTACCTGCATTGTTTATTTTCCCCCTTGATTCACTGTTGCCATTCTGGGCCTCTTTCTACCATCATCTTGGGAATACTTTCTTCTCTCTCCTGTGATGGACTTCTGCTTTCTAGACCCTTCTCCTTTGTTTTGGTGGAACACATCCTGCAGTGGTTTTCTAACAAAGAATCCTGGGAAATAAAACACGTTCACACACCTGAAAATGTCTTTATTCTCTCCCCAAACCTGACTGGCTTGGTATGAAATCGATTCCCCTTAGAGGTTTGAAGGCATCACTCCACTTTCTTTTCAATTCTAGAGCTGCTGTTTTGAAACTGAATGCTGTTTCAGTTCCTGACTTCTTGTTCGTGGCCTGCATTTTCTCTCTGAATATTTTAGGACCTTCTCTCTCTTCCTGGGCTCTAAATTTCCCAGTGGTGGGCTTTGGCATGGATCTATTTTTACTCATTTGTGCTGAGAACTTGCAAAAAAAAAAAAAAAAGCCTTCAATTTGGAAACTCAGATCTGTTAGTCCTTGGAAAACTTGTATCGGTTTTTAAAAAATAATAATTTCCTTTCTTTCACTTTCCTTTTTTTAATCCCATACAACAACAATTGGACTTCTTAGGCTGTTGTACCTCTTTGACTAAATTTCTAATTTTCTTCTTTATTTTCTCTTATTTCCTCTGTCTTTGTTGCTATCTACTCTCCAGGAGATTGTTTCAACTTTATTGCAACTGGTGAATGGACCATCTGGAGAAAAAGGAAGAGGAGCTATGGTGGCTTTGATCATCAGGAAGAATGGGGCCGCCGTCTCCTGATGTGGAGGCAACTCCAGGAGGATCAGCGGGGCGGGCAGACGGTTTAGGACACGTCAAGGTGCAAGTGCCAGCAGACACTCAGGTCGTCCCGCAGAGAGGATGGTCAGGTAGGTGAGTCTAAGTTTTCAGGGAAACTTAAGGTAAATGTAAAAACGGATATATTTTTTAAAAAAATACAGTGTTTTACGACCTCCTTTTTTTTTTTTTTTTTTTTTTTACCTTAACAATGTATTGTGAACTAATTTCTCCTCATTGTTGGCTCTTTGGATTCAGCTGGGAATTTTTTGTTGCCACCTGGGAAAATCTTGTTTGTTTGTGTGACTGATGGTTCCTCCTCTCCCCACCTCTAACCAGGGACTGTTTAGTGCCATCTCTCTGTGGGTTTGGGAGCTTGGGTGATACTAAGACGGGAGAAAGAAAGAAAGAAAGAAAGAAAGAAAGAAAGAAAGAAAGAAAGAAAGAAAGAAAGAAAGAAAGAAAGAAAGAAAGAAAGAAAGAAAGAAAGAAAGAAAGGAAGAGAGAGAGAGAGAGAGAGAAAGAAAGAAAGAGAGAGAGAGAGAGAGAAAGAGAGAGAGAGAGAGAGAAAGAAAGAAAGAAAGAAGGAAGGAAGAAAGAGAGGCAAAAGCAAAGCGAGGGTCCTGGGTTCTAGACAGGTTTTGCTTCCCAGGCCAAGGAGCATATGCCAGGAACTCGGTAAGTGTTCCAGCAGATGGTGATCACCCCCAGGGTGCCTAAGGGGGCTCCAGTGCACCTGCTACTGACGGGACAGATGAGCTGGCCTCTGGTTAGCACTGTAAGGTCCCTAACTGACAGGGGAAGCCCATGTGTGTTGTGTGTGTAAGTGTCTACATGTGTGCATGGGTGCACATGCCAGAAGGTGTCTACACTCCCAGGCCCACCCCGCATCTGAGATTGTATCACTTTTGATTCAGGCCAGGAGAACTCCCTACTAGAGCCCAGTAAAAGCCTGAGGGCAGCCTGACTCTTCAAGCCTCATCCACACTCAAGGGATGCCTTTCTGGGCTCCTAGTGGCTTGGCCCAGCCTGTCCTTTGCCCTTCTTTACCTCTCCTTTCAACTCCCACCACCTCTTCTTGGCTCCAGAGAACCATCAGGGGCTAAGGAGAGAGAAGATTCCAGTCCAGAGAAGAGAATAAAAGGGAAACATATATATTCTTGGTTATGGGGGAGCCCACTGCACTGGGGTCTCTGTCTTTAGAACAAGGCAGAGGTCCACTTGCTAAGCAAACGAAGAGCGTGGAAGACTGGAGAGGATAGTATTTCCAGCTCCCAAACTGAGCTTTGATCAGGGCAGGGCTGAGCTGGAGTGGGGAGGGGCGGGGCGGCTGTGCCAACCTTCCGAACTGGTCCACATGTGCAGTGATCTCTGCAAGGTGGCTCAGCTGAGAGTGAGCAGGCTGGAAAGACAGAAAGCTGTTTTCAGAAAATGAACCAGAGAAGAGCAGATGCCCGCGTTCTGCTGTTGCCATCACTGTGTCTTGTCTGCATAACATATTCCCAAAAGATGTTTAAAATGCTTTAGGAATCATGTTTCATCAACATCTCTTGACGGTAGGTGGGTGGTAAGGAGGCGGCGAGGCAGCTTGTTCTGCGAAGATGCTTTATTTCAAGTGGGGAGTGAAATCTGGACCACGGGGGGAGGGGGTTGTGCAGACCAGGGGTTGTTCAAGTGGGTTCGCCATGAAGGAAAACACCAAAGTGAGGGTCGCCATGATTCATTCATTCCCTCGGCAAGCATCCACTGGGGTGATCCCCCTGCCGGCCTCTGTTTCAGGGGCTGTGAGAACAACGCTGAGGAAAGGTGGCCATTTGAGATTAAAAGAAGACGTTCTGAAGGCGAAGAAACAGGTTATATTAGTAATGTTGATACAGAAAAGAATCAAGGCAAAAGATACCATGAACATCCATAGTAACTGTGACATATCAAAGGTACAGATCTGAAAAATACTTTCGATTACCAAATGGGGAAGTAGGAGATTTTTTTCAAAATTTAATTTAGCTTTTTGAATAGATAATAAACTTGTGGTTTAAATATCCAAAAGATACAAAAAATTCTGGTCTGAAAAGTCTTGCTGCCCACCCCACGGATACACGCATTTCTCCCGCACTTTGTGGGTACTTCGATTAATTTCCTGCTTATCTTGCTAGTGTTTCTTTATGAACATTTGAGGATATGTGCATATATAGTAGTATTTTCCCCCTTTCTTACATAAATGATGGCAGACTTTATACAGCAGGCATATTACTTTTCTAAGCTATGTAACAAGTTACTGAGAACTCGGTGGCTTAACACAATGCGTGTTTATTACCTCAGTGCCTGTGGGTCAGGAGCAAGGGTGCTGCTTACCTGGTTCTCCACACAGGGTCTCCAAGGTGGCAGTCAACATGTTGGCCGGGCTGGACTCTCATCGCAGGCTCAACTAGAGAAAGATCTGCTTCCAATCCCCCTCAAGTCGTTGGCTGACTTCCTGTCCTCACAGCTATGAATCATGGCACTTTGCTTCTCCAAATCCAGTGGAAGAATCTCTGTTCTCAAAAACGGCTTCTTCTAAGGGCTTTCATTTGATTAGGTTGAGATCTCCCAGGATCAGCTCCCCTTTGATTCACTCAGAACCAACTGATTCGGATCTCAATTACATTTGCAGAACTCCTTCACCCTTTGCCATATTCCATTGGCTAAGAAGCAAGTCAGGCTCTGCACCTGAGGGGACTAGATTGTGTAAGGGTTTAGGGCATGGGAGATCACCTTAGGACATATCTGCTATACTAGGAGTTGGCAAGATACGGTCCCCAGACCAAATCCAGCCTGCTGCCTGTATTGTAAATAAAGTTTTATTGCAACACAGCCACGTGCATTAGTTTACATACTGTCCGTGACGACTTTCTTGCTAACATGGTTGAGTTGCGTGGTTGTGACCAAGCGTACCTGTGGTCTACAAGTCTAAAATATTTACTGGCTGGCTCTTTACAGAAAAACACCATGCACTCTTCTGCACCATCCTTTTTCTCCTTACCATTAAAAGCCGGTGTTTTTCCTGAGCCAGTGAACACAGGTCTTCATCCTTTTTTATAGCTTTGTCGTCCCAGTGTTCCACTCGTATGGACACGCCACAGTTTACATGACCCGTCCGTGACTGCGGCACCCAGCGGCTTCCAGTCTTTTGTTAGACGTGATCTTGGAAGTAGGAAACTTAGAAATTCTGACTTAATGAAGTCATATACATTCATTTCTCTTTTTATAATGCTTTCACTAAAGTTTTTTTTTTGGTATTAAAATATTTATTTTTATTTTTTATTTTTATTTTTTTTTAAGATTTTATTTATTCGACAGAGATAGAGACAGCCAGCGAGAGAGGGAACACAAGCAGGGGGAGTGGGAGAGGAAGAAGCAGGCTCATAGCGGAAGAGCCCGATGTGGGGCTCAATCCCATAACGCCGGGATCACGCCCTGAGCCGAAGGCAGACGCTCAACCGCTGTGCCACCCAGGCGCCCCTAAATATTTATTTTTTTTCTAAGGCTGTAATATAAAATCATACAAAGTTCAAAACTTTAGAATAAAAAGTGTGGGGCATTTATGGGAAGATCGTGTTGAAGCAACTTACCCCTGATACCCTTTTCTCAGTCTCCCAATTCATCTATCAACTGCCTTTCCTGAGCCCAGCAGAGGCAGAGGCCACAAGGTATAAGGCAGTCCTGAGGGCTGTGGGAGGCTGGAGGCTGGCCCTCTCTCGGCAGACCCTGGATTGAGGCTTGGGCTCAACAAGGCCAGCTCACAGCGAGCCCTAAACCCATTTGGAAGGGTGGAACTAGGCACCCTGGAGCTATGCCCCACACCCGAGGACCCACTGGTCTCCCCGGCCCTGGGGAGCCTTAGGGAAGCTGATCCAGTGAGCCCAGTGGCCCACCTCTGAGGCTGAGTCAGGAGATGGGAGCCAGTGCCCAGGGACCTGAGCACTGTGAAGTGCGCACCGTGAGCTTGTGGTGCCCCTACTTCCTTGGGGGCTACCCACCCCCCGAGGTGCCCCAGCAGCAAGGCAGGACTTCAAGGGTGAAGAGAACTGCAAGTAAACAAGAAAGACAACAAGGAATGTACGGATCCCAGCAGGCTGGGAGAGGAAGAAAAAAAGCCATCAACCAGCCAGAAAAAGTCCTGCTACAGAAGACAGATGGCAGCTTGATTAAAAACCAGGAAGAACACTTAAGAGATTCAATTATAGCATGGACCAGAACTGAAGAATTATTTTTGAATTAAAAAAAATTAAGTACCCATCTTCAAAGAGATGATGTCCTCCAATTAGACACAAATGAGAGGTCTGGAAGGTGAAGTGGAAGGCATATCTCAAAACCCGGAGAAACACGTAGGGATAAAAATCATAAGGGAAAATAAGAGAAGAAACCTGTATGCTTGACCCATGACAGTTGATGTACAAATGAGAGAGTAACCTTGGAGGAGAGGCCTTATCTGTGCAGATGCTGGAAAAAACACCCCACGTTGTAGATGGCTTGCGTCCGTACATGGCAATGGTCATCTGAGTCCCGGGGGGGAGGACTCATGGAAAGACACAGTCACAGACCTGTAGATTGATAATATTTCTGCCCTCCACGGGTGAGCAGAAAATCCTAGAAGCTTCCCACGAGGACTTGAAAGAAAATGGGCCTGCTGTCAGATTTTTCACTCACACCACTGGCAGATAGAAGATGGCAGAACAAAACGTATGAAGTATTGAGAAGTGGGTGCCAAGCAGAGCCTGCTGGATTAGCAGAGTGGTTTGTCAGTTTGAAAATCCCGATTGGGATTGGATTAGGCTGGGCGGGTGAGGAGACCCTCTCCCTGCCTTAGAAGTGAAAGGAAATGGGGGTTTCGCCCCCCCCCCCCGGGCTGATGTGTGTCTCAGTGATAGAGTTTGAAGCAATGATATATTTGGGGTGTACTTACACTAAAAACATTATTATTATGCTTTGTTCATCTAAAATTCCAATTTACTTGGGCATCCTGTATTTCTTTCGGTTAATAATTAATCGTTTTTTCTGAATCTGACAACTCTATTGGCTGATACCGTAAGGGATTTTTCAGCGCTCCCACAGTTAGGAAGAGAGATAGGGAAGTATTACCAGCAGATTTCTGCATATGACTAACTGGCCAGCACGAGGCCCCATGGCCACACCGAGCTGAAAACAAGCTGGGACATCAGTCGTATAGCACTTATGGCATCTATAGAAAAGACAGATGGGGTAGAAGAGGCTGGAAATGGGGTCCAAGCAGCTAACACACCTACACTGCTCTCCAGGGCCACTGCATACAGAGTCCAGGTTGCAGTAAACCCTGGGGCACATCATTTTTATTGCAGTCGATGTGAAAGCCTCCCGGGGAGGGGTGATCATTCAGTTTACTATTCCTGAGTATCAAACTTTCGTGTAGTAGCTTAAAACAACAACATGAATTATTGCTCACAAGGCTATGGGTCGGCTGGGTGGTCCTGGGCCTGCCTGGGCTCCCTCGGGCATCTGAGGTTGGCTGCAGCAGCCAAGGGGTTCTGCGTCTGGGGGCTGACCAGCTAGCATCTGGGGTGCTTTGGTCCTTCTGCATGTGGCCTTTCCCCAGGGCTCCGGAGCCAGATTCCGAAGAGAACCATTGTAAAGAGAATTTCAACGGCAAGGGAAAGCATCTTTTTTTTTTTCCCTCTTTTTCGCTTCTCATGCGTCAAAGATCTACTGACCTCTGGTCACCATGTGTCCATTACTGCTCTGGGATCTGTGAATAGCACAAGGCTGGATGGAGAGACAACACTGCCTGCCCCCAGGATGAGACTAGAGATGGTACTCTAGATTCTTCTGAGCAGGCTCATGATGCTCCCCATCTAGGTAAAATTGACCCCTCGCTTTTGTTCATTGAGGTTTTTAATTGAAAATAGAGCACACACACAGAAAAGTGCACCTATATCATGAGAGGGCGGCCTGACACGTTTCCACGAAGTGATCACACCAGTGTTGTGGGCTCACAGGTGGAGCTACAGGGCAACGCCACCGCCCTGGGGCCCTGGAGTCTCCTTCCAGGCATTCCCCTCCCAGCAGCCCTTGCTCTTCTCACTCTACCACCACATACTGGCTTTGTCTGTTTTTGGGTTTTATGCAGGTGGTTGATTGATCTCATTTCCTAGTATCTGCGAGACTCATACGTATAGTTGCATATCGCTCTAGTTCATTTGTATTGATTATCATACTAGAATGTCATTCTGGGGACATGCCACACTTCCTGCTTCATTCTACTCTTGAGAAATATTTGGGTTGCTTCTGGTGTGGACCTACCACGAATAATATTATTATGAACATATTTATACATATCTTTTTTGGTCTATATTTGTACCAAATCGGTTGGTTATATATGTACAAGAAGAATGACTGTGTCATAGACAATGCATAATTCGATTATAGTAGATACCGCTAAAGAGATTTCCAAAGACTGCGCTCCCACCCGTGTCCCAGTAGAGAACCCCGGCCCCGCATTTCATGAGAGTTCCAGTGGCTGCTCCTTCTTGCCCACAATTGTATTTGCCCATCTTTAATTTTTGATGGGGTACACTGCTATATCTTAATTTCCATTTTTCTGATGACTGAGGGTGTTGGGCACATTTTCATATGCTTGTCGGGCACTTTATATCTTCTGTGAAGTTAAATTCAGTCTTCTGCCCCGTTTTCTGTTGGGCTGTCTGCTTTTTCCTTTTTCAAATTGTTTTGAAGTCTTCCCTAACTGTTCTAGACTTGCATTCTCTTTCAGACATGTGGACTGTAAATGTTTTGTCCGTTCTGTGGCTTGAATTTTCTCTCCTTCACTCTTGTCTTTGTTGACCAGAAGTTCTTAATTTTCACGTAATCTAATTTGTATTATTTTTCCTGGTATGTTTAATACTAATTGTGTCCCGCTAAAGAAGCTTGCTGTTCAAGGTGGTGAAGATACTCATAGATTCTCTTCAATTGTCTTCTAGAAACTTTTTAAACCTTTCACGTTTATACCTATAATCCAACTGGACTTGATTTTCATCCAAGACGTAAATAGGAAGCAAGATCCATTTTTTAAAATGTAGATACTTAACTGATCATTTATGGAAAAGATCATCCTTTCTCCATCGCTCTGAAATGTACCCTATCTCATAAATAAAAAGGCTTTGTGTGGTCTGTTTTTGAATTCCTTATTCTATTCTATTCACCTATTAGTCTTTGTGTCTTACTTCCCATAACATTATAACAAGTCTTAATATCTGGTAATTTAAATGTCAACTTTTTTTTTTTTTAAGTAGGCTCCATGTGGAGCCCAACACAGGGCTTGACCTCATGACCTTGAGTTCAAGACCTGGGCTGAGATCAAGACTTAGACCCTTAACCGACTGAGTCACCCAGGCACCCCATCAACTTTGTTCTTTTAGATTGTCTTTGCTGCTCTCGAGGCCTTTGCATGGCATACAAATTATAGAGATAGTTTTTTGTTTTAGTTTTCATAGAAAAAAACTTTCTGGGATTTTTAATCAGCATTCTATTGAATGGATAGATACATTTGAAAAGAATGAACATCTCTCAATGTTGAGTCTTGCACACTATGAAGGTGGTGTAGTTTTCACTTAGTTTTATGTTTACTTTTTCTCAATCGCGTTCTGTGACTTTCTATGTAGAAGGCTTGTGGTCTTTTGATTTATTCCTTAGGTATGTAATGTTTTTTTTTTTTTTTAAAGATTTTATTTATTTATTCGACGGAGATAGAGACAGCCAGTGAGAGAGGGAACACAAGCAGGGGGAGTGGGAGAGGAAGAAGCAGGCTCATAGCGGAGGAGCCTGATGTGGGGCTCGATCCCAGAACGCCGGGATCACGCCCTGAGCCGAAGGCAGACGCTTAACCGCTGTGCTACCCAGGCGCCCCTAGGTATGTAATGTTTTTGATGCTGTCACAAATGGAGTTGCTATTCTGTGTAATATTTCACATCTTTTGCAGTTGTCCCATAGTTCTTGGATATTCTGTTCTACCTTTTTCATTCCTTTTTCTCTCCCATTTCAGTTCTGAAGGTTTCCATTGACGTATCGTCTGGCTCACTGATTCCTTCCTTGGTCATGTCTAGTCTGGTGATGAGCCCATCGAAAGCATTCTTCATTGTGTTTTTGATTTCTAGCATTTCCTTTGGGATTCTATTATTAGAGTTGCCATCTCTCTGCTCACATACCTATCTGCTCCTGCATGTTGTTCTCCATTTCCATGAAAACTCTTAGCATCTTAATCATAGTTATTTTAAATTCCTGATCTGATAATTCCAAAATCTCCGCCATATCAGAGTTTGGTTCTGACACATGCTTTGTCTCCTCCAACTGTATGTTTTGCTTTTAGCACACCTTGTAATTTTTTTTGTTGTTGGAAGCCTAACATTACGTGTTAGGCAAATGAAATACAGGCCTTCAGTGTGAGGTTTCTGTTTACCTGGCGATGTGGCAGGCCATGTTTACGGTTTGCTGTAGCTATGATGTCAGAGGCTAGAATTTCTTCTAGTGTCCTCATTTGTATCTCCCTGTTGTCTTCGGGTTTTCCTAGAGACTCCTTAAATGGCAGTAAGGTGGGCAGTACCTTTAGGTCACACCGCCCCATTCTTACCTAGGAGCCCTATTGATGTGGAGATGCAGTGGGTGGGGGGTTCTGTGGTGCTGAGATTAGCAGTTTTTTAGAGTCTGAGTTGGGCATTTACCCTCCCCCAGGCCAGTGAGGTCTTGGTAAAACCCAAGTTGGGCTCTGGTAAAACAGAGCCTTGAGGGCAGCAGTTAAGGAGAATGGAATACTCTGGGCATATTTCAAGATGGAGACTTTGTCCCTCTTCTTGCTGGAAGCGGGAGGGTGTCTCCCCAGGGAGAGCCTGGTACCGCTTCTGGAGGTGAGACTTGGAGTAGGAAGGGGGCCCTCTAAAACTGCCCCCTGCCCAGCCCCGGAGTTCTGAACTCTCCAGCTTGTCCGCACTGAGCCGCCAGCAAGTCATCCATGACAGTTTAAATCAGTCCTACCGGTTATGGCTCTGTCCCCGGCCCCTGTGTCTGCCCCCCGTGTCTCTGCTTTTCAGGGCAGCAGGTGGCCCTGTGACCTCGATTCTCTGCCGGGTGTAAGAACTGTTGATTTCCAGTTTCTTCAGCATTTTTCTTGTTGTGAGGATGAGAACGAAGACTTCCCAGCTCTTTATAATTTGGACCGAAACCGGAGGCTCTCTAGGCAAAGTATAGGTGTGGGCGGCGGCGTGCAATTTCATCGATGCTTGAGTGGCCGACCAATCTTGGATTGCCAAAATAAACTTGGCTCTGTCGTGGTGTGTTATCCTATTTTTATGTGATAGAATTCAATCTGCTCATATTTCATTTAGGATTCTGGTCTCTGTTCCTGGGGGAAATGGGCTGGTAATTTTTCTTTCTTGCCATGTCCTTGTTACATTGCCATATCAAACATATGCGTGATTTACGCTTTCTCGTTTTCTTGGTGAACATTTTGAGGGTTTATGATGTTTTAGTTTTTCAAATAAAAAATGTTTTTTTATGTTGACTTGTCCATCGAATATTTGTGTTTTAAGTCATTATTTCTGACTTTAATTGTTCTCCTTCTACTTATTTTGAGCTTAATTTGTTCTTACTTCTTGAAATAGATATTTAGAACACTTATTTTTTTAGTATATACATCTGGCGTTTCAGATGTCCCTGTAAATACACCATAATGTGGATCCCATAAAGTTTGACATCATATTTTTATTATAATGTACTTCAAACTATTTTCTAAACTTCATTGAGATTTCTTCTTGACACAGGATATTTAGACATGAATGGATTAATTTCCGAATATTGGGGATTTCCTAGTTTTTTTTTTTTTTTTTTTAATGAATTGATTTCTGACTTTATTCGACTGTGGTCAGAGAACATGAAAAATTCCAAAACTGAAATTCGTCAAAGCTTGCCTATAGCCTAGCATATGGACGATTTTGGTAAGTGTTTTAGATGGATGATTCTCAAAATATTTGGTCTCCAGATCCTTTCTTTCACATTCTTAAAAATTACTGAAGTCCCCAAAGAGCTTTTGTGAATAGGGGTTGTATCTATATTGATATTTACCATTTAAAACCTGTGAAACTTTTACATTTATTCATAATTTATTTAAAACATATTTTTTATAAAAAATTTCTGTCTTCAAAACCGAAAATATTTAGTGACAAAACTGACATTATTTTACATTTTTTTTCAAACCTCTTTGATGTCTGCCTTAGTGAATGACAGCTGGACTCTTCTATCTGCTTCTGTATTCAGTCCGTGTCGATATGTTGTTGTGATTTAAGCGTGTGAAGAAAATTGATCTCCACACAGATATGCAATTGGAAAAGAGAGACGTGTCGTACTTAGCCTTTTCAGACCATTGTGCTTATTGAATTCTTCACCAAAGCTCAACAGATTGTAGTGCTGGGAATCTGGGCAAGTCTTAAAGCTTTCAGACAGATAATCGTAGACATTGATGTTGTCCTTCTCAAGGGGTAGTTTGGTGTGCTATAAGCTACTCTTTCCAGGCTGGAAGCTCTTCCCCACCCCCTGCCCCCTGCCGCCCTGGTCCTCTCCACCTCCCTGCCACCCAGGGCAGTTGCAGTTCACAGGGTGCTGGCTTATTTGCCCTCACTTCTCACTTTGCCCTTGTGTAGGATACAAGGTCTTCAGGGCAGAGAGGGAGTCCTATTTGTCATTTACATTCTTATGACCCTGAACAGAATTTTAGCACGTAGTAAACCTTCAACCAATGTTTCATGAGTGAAGAAATAGTTGAATAAACACAGTCACTCAGACAAATTGGCAATGTGAGACCTGTTTTGAGAATGGGTCTATTTTGCGTCAAGGAGAGGAAGGACGTGAACTATGGTTCACTGAGCACTTATTACGTGTCAGAACATCTTCAAGATACTCTTGCCTACTGGGATTTAATCTGATAAATGGAGAGGCTGGAGGCCGTGAAGAAGATGGCCAGGAGGTCTTGTAGTGATGGGACAATGTCATTGGATCAAATTCAGCAAGAGAGGGGCCCCTGGGCGGCTCAGTCAGTTAAGTGTCTGACTCTAGATCTCAGCTCAGGTCTTGATCTCCGGGTCCTGAGTTCAGGCCCCAGGCTAAGCGTGGAGCCTACTTTAAAAAAAAAAAAAAAAAAAAAAAAAAAAAAAAACTCAGGGCACCTGGGTGGCTCAGTTGGCAATAGAGTCCCATCATAGCTTTTTAACCTACAGCCCACTCTGCTTTTCTAGGAAAACAGTGATTTTTTTTTTCTAGCTGCAACTGTGAGCACTTGGTAAAGAAAAAGAAGATTGACATGCGTCTACCCACCGTAATAAAGCATTTACACCTGTTACTTGAATCTCATTAGAACTACTGTATTCACCTCCTAGGGCCGCCAGAACAAAGTACCCCAAACCGGGCTGCTTAAACAACTACATTATTGTCTCACAGATCTGGAAGCCAGAAGTCCAAGATCAAGGTATCAGCCAGGCTGTTTCCTCCGGAGACCGTGAGGGACCACCTGTTCCTCTCACCTCTTTTGGTGGTTTGCCAGAAATCCTTGGCATCGTCCCAGTTTCTGGTTCCTCTTCCTATGGTGTGGTCCCTGTGCACAGTCTATCTTCCACGTTCCCCTTCTTATAAGAATACCAGTCCTACTGGGTTAGGAGTCCATCCAACTCCCGTGTGACCTTCTTTTAACTTAACTAATTATACCTGTCATAACCCTTGTTCCAAATAAATTCACATTCTGAGGTACTGGGGGTTAGAACTTCAACATTTGAGTTTTGTGGGAGGGGGTCACAATTCAACCATTAGCACCTACCCAGTATTCCATCTCCCATCCTCCCCTGCATGTGTGCCTGTGTGTGTGTGTATAAATTTCATTCATTTCCCTATCATGCACAGCTGGGGACACTGGGAATCTGGAAAGAACAATCCCCGACGGGGCCCCTGCCCTCAGAGTGCTTGCATTTTATCAGGGAATGTAGACAACAAACCGCTAAAAAGATGAAAGATGATTTCATCTAGAAATTCGTGTGTCCCGAAGAGAATAGGATAAGCTAATTGGTTTGAGTCTGGAGGGGGTGGTATTGTACTAATTTAGAGGGCTTGATCTGGGGGGGCCCTCTGAGGAGCCAAGGAGATGAGGTGAGGGTCCAAGGGAAGAGTGCTCCAGCAGACGGCACTGCCCAGTCAGAGGCCCTGTGGCAGGACCAGCTCCATCTCTATGAGGAGGAGGCTGTGGTCAGATTCTGTAGGATCCTAGGGGCCATGGCCGACTTTTGCATTTTATTCTCATTGGATTAGGAAGCCCTTGGAGGGTTTTAAGCAGGGCATGCTGTGGTTTGCAATCAGGAATATTTTCTGAAGTGTCCTTGAGTGTCTCCTTACAGAACTGAGACAGAAGCCAGCACACAAGAAGGTTGGAGGGCTTCTTTTAGGTCATAAGCTTTTAGGGGCAGACTTTGACTAAAATAGACATCTCTAAATCCTCCCGCTGTCAACCAGAAGGCAGGGATCTGTCTTTCTCCCCACCTGGGGTTCTGGGAGGGAACTTGGTAATATATGCAAAGTCCTGTGGGCTTTCTATATGCAGAGAAGTACGGCTGTATTATCTACATTCATTTCCCATCGAAAACTTTCTGACTGGGAGACAATGAATTTCTAACACAGCCTTTCCTTCCGCACCCTGAACTGGCTTCCTGCAGACAGATGGGTCACACGTAGAAAATGGGCTCGCATCAAACAGAAAACCTCTTCCACTCCATCAGACGGCTGGCGCATCAGGAGTCCGCGGTGGCTGCATCTGCAATCTGGAAACTTCGGGATGTATGACGCCGAAAACACGCACCTTTTGCTCTGAATCACCCTTCAACGTGCTCAACCCGCATCATGGGGTGACGTGAAGACTTGCTGGCTTGTGGCTTCCCAGCACGAAGATTTGTAACTGCGTGGGTTGGTTGTTCCTTTGCACCTTCCGGAAGACGGGGACAGCCATCTTTGATATGATTCTCATGCGGGATGGCCTGGGGACACCAAAGCAGGGTCTCTGGCTAGTGTAAAGAGAAGACGTCCCGGAACGAAACACACTGCGACCCTGACAACACGCTAGTGTAGGCGGGAGAGTCGGTCCCTGCCTCCCTTCCATACCGCTAGTGTGTGCTGGGCACACCTGCCTCACGTGCCGAGGAAGAGGTCCGAAGTTCTCGATGACCCTTGATTGCAGAGGAACAGCCCCCAACTGAAAGAGAACAGGAGCCACAGATATAATTGTGAATGTTCTACTAGCCACATTAAAAAGGTAAAAAAAAATGCAAAATTGATTTCAGTAATATATTTTATTTAACCTAATATAACCAAAAGATGATCATTTCAATAAGCGATCAATAGAAACCATTATTAATGAGATAGTTTACATTCCATTTCAACCATGTCTTTCGAATAAAGTATGTATTTTACACTCACGGCACGGCCCATGCACATTTCAAGGGTCAAGAACCACACGTGGCTGGGGGTTTCTGGACGGCCCTTCAGGGAGTGAGCTGTCTGGCTCCCATTGCCCTTTGTGCTGAGCTCCTAAGAGGAAGGCTGAATAGGAACTTGCCAGCGTGATGCTGCTCTGCTCTCAGATCCCTCCTCCTCGGGAAGCCCTCTCTTCCTGCCCCTCAGTCGTGGGGTTCTGGTGAGAACTGGCAGCTAGAGTACCCACCCACCTGGTCTCAGGGATTAGGCTAGAGATGGGCTCTTGACCTCAGCGGCCCAGGTAGAGTCCTTCCCTGTGGTTTGAAAAAAAAAACTGCAACAGGAGAGAAGCCTTTATCTTTGCTGGTCAGGAGGTGGGAAGGCTGTAAGGCTTCCATGGGGTAGAGCGCTTGGAGGTGTAAGATTGACTTCTGTGGCCAGCCAACCAGAGGGAATGAGGCAGGCTCAGAGAGGAAACTGTGTGTGTGTGTGTGTGTGTGTGTGTGTGTGTGTGTGTGTGTGTTTGAGAGAGAGAGAGACAGAGAGACAGAGAGAGAGAGACAGAGAGGGGGACAGACAGAAATGGAGAGACAGAGAGGGGGAGAAACAGGGGGAGAGACAGAGAGAGAGAGACACACAGAGAGAGAGAGAGAGAGACGGAGAGACAGAGAGGGAGAGACAGAGAGAGAGGGACAGACACAGAGAGAGAGAGAGAGAGACAGAAAGACAGAGAATCACCTGAATGCAGGTAGCAGTTACTGGCCTCACTCTGTCCTATGCACGGGTTTAGGAGTAATGCATTTTCCTTTTCCGCTTAAGTTATTTAGAGTTGGTTTTTGTCCCTTGCAGAATCTTGGCATATATATACTTAGTTTTTAAAAGTTCTACAAGATTAGGCTGCTTGTGTGTCAGTTTGTCAGGGTCCTGCATTTTGAGGAGCACAGCGGTCTCTCCCAAATCCCCAGCCTTCTGTCTAAAGCCGTGGGGCTCCGAGAAATAAACATAATTTTCACAGTAGATTGAAAACACAGTGCTAGTGCTGCCTGGTATTCGATTAATGTCTGCGTTAAGAGAAAACTAACCTACTTAAAAATGACAAATGGATCCTGGGATTTGTCTGCTCCATACCCTGTTTTCAGTGAGATGGAAGGTCCCTTATTAGAGCCCCAGCCCTTTCCTGAGCCGCGGCTGTCTTTTAGCCAAATGGTAAGTGTTTTTGTGGAGTGTTTATTTGCTTAATCAAGCCCTCTCTAAACCCAATGGTTTTGTGCTTGAGAGAATTTTGGCTTCTAAGTTTTATTAAAAAAGAAATAAACATGTCACTTTAAGTATAATGGTTGGAGCCGTAAGAGCAAATCACATTGTTCTCATTCTTCCTTTTGGATCCTTTTAACTCAATCTTTTTAAAAGAGCTTCAAGTCAGCGTCCTGTTGATGAGATGTTTTTTGCGATAGAGTTTCTGTTACCAGGAGGCAGTAAATTTTAAGTCAGTACTCTTTTATACCCATCTAGGCAATGCTTAGCTACATAAACCCCCATTTTCCTTGTGCTATTGTATCCAAGGATCCAGAAAATTGTATATGGCAGTGTTCAGAAGATTGTTACCCAGTCTGCTCTCTGGAACTTCCAAATCCTATTTAGCTGTTCAATTCTCCTTGCCTTGGATCATTTGAGAGCCTGGTTTCACCCTGAAGCCTGCTGCTTACATCACTTTATGAACTCAAGTGTTATATAACCCAGTTTGCTTGGCAGGGCGTCAGAGGGGGGACTGGGCAGAATAAAACCAAGGGTATCAGCAACACAAAAAATCAAAGCAACGGTTTTTAATGAGAGTCTTCAGTGACATTTGGAAGTCCCTGTGCCAGAGTGTCTTTCTTCTTTGGCCCGGGATGAGAGAGCTCTTGTGTTGATGGTATCATGACCATGAACACTGAGACAGGTTTCCTGCTCCTAGTCCCATGGTCACTGGATGGTGATGGGACCTGGCTTTGTAGAGCCTCCCATCATGGCCGCAGATGCCAACACTCTCCTTGTAACTGCTGCTGACACAGTCTGAGGTCACTGGTTCTGATGCCCCCTCCCAGGACCCTGGATGCCCTTGGAGGCGAGGAGGACGCCTTAGAGGTACACTCGGGCTTTCTGCTTAGGAGCTGTCCCACCCAACCCTATTGGCTCTCAGCACAGATGCCCCTTAACACGGGGACTTAGCCTGCACAGGGGACCACCTCCTGTTTTCCCAATTCTGTGACATCAAGTCAGTGACTTGGGAAAGCAGATGCTCTGGAAATCTCTTTCCCCCCGCGGAAGAGCCCGCTTGAGGAGGGTCTTTGGAAGACCTTGGTAAGAGTCTTCGTCTGCCTGTCCCCAAGTTCACGCAACGGCGTCTGTTCATACTCTAGAAATGATCCCCAAAGTGTCCTGTCATTGCTGCTGCAAGGAGCTGCCTCTGCCCTGTGCAGAGCTCCATTTTCCATGGTGCACTGGGGGCTGGTGTGCAAACTGGGATGCTCAGGGGAATTGGAATCATGGAATCCCATGGAAGCACCTCCACTCACTTCAGCACAGAGGCTGCACCACGACTCACTCCCCAGAGTTGGGCTCTGATCTCCTCTGCCTCCCCTCTCAGGTGAAAGGAGTTTGCACCATTCACAAGAAGTCACGTTCATGTTTGGGCTTCTCAAATCACCAGGAACATTCCCCTCATTTTTGGGCCAAGTTATTTTTCTTGCCACTTCTATCTTCTGCTCCAGTTTTGCCCTCCAGAATCATAACAAACCAAAAGCACACTCCTCTTCCCAACTTGGAGAAGACCATCTCATCCCCAGACTGTCCCTTTTTGGCCCAGATGTCCCAAATTTCTTCTATTGGTTCTCAACAACTGTGTTTCCACTCTCACTTGTCTCTGGGAAAATTATGGACACGCCCAAGTTGCAAGTGCATCGGACTCTTGTGAATACTTTCTGGGACTTGAGTGTTAAGGCTGGTCTGTCCTGCACGGAGTGGGGCAAGGTCATCTGTCGCTTTCTGCATGCCTAACGCATCTGCCACTGGGGTGACTTGGCATTGTAGGAACTTCCTGGAGCTTCCCCACCAGTTCCACAGAGGAACCGAGTTAGCCTCTCAAGCCCTTGCCTCCAAGTCTCCCTGTGGTTTCTGCACATTGGGTCTGAATTTGTTATCACTCTAACCCCCCCACCCTACCCCCACATGGCACTTCCCTCCACTGCTGCTTCCTATCCTTTGTGTAAGTGAAGGCATGGAGCTCAGCTCCTTGTTCTTGATCGGTACAACCTTCTGTTGGGGTGCCTGGCCACCTGGGTGCCGGGACTTCTGTTTGGAAAATGCCTGACCATTCTCACTGACCTGGGCTCCAGCCCTCCCTCTGGTTTTCTCTCTCACTTTCTCCTCTGCTGTTATTGTTCCTCACAGCAAACCCCAAACCCTTCCTCCCTTTTAATTTGCACAGCAGTTAGGCTTCTTCTGGCTTTGTCCCCCCCAAAATAGGCTCTGGTCCTCTCTTTGCAGACCGGAGACTCATCAGTGCCCTCCGCTGCGCAGTGGGGTATCCCTTTCAAATGAATACAATGGGGTATCCCTTTCTCGAGAGTTGCTCCTCTCCCTTCCTCACCAATGTCTCCAAGAAGTGGTGGAAGATTTAGTTCCATCACTGCATGCCTTATGTGCTTGATTCCCAGCCTCTAAGAGCCAGAAAAGGCTGCATTTACCAGGTTAGGTTTGGTTTCAAACAACACGTGTCTCCTTCCATTAGGATTGTTAATGTAATCAACATGGGAGTTCCTGGAGTCATTTCCTCTTCTCCAAGTCTCTGGAACATTTTAAGGAGCTTCATTGGTCCCCAGCACCGCTAAGATGTCAGAGAGGGCCTTTTGGCTCTTGTCGTTTATGGGGAATGATCATTTTTCTGGGGAGCATCCTTTGTCACTTCTACCCATGGCCAGGAGTGATGCCTACGGGGTTTAATATTTATGCTCTTTGTCGAGGCTCCGGGAGCACTGTGTTGGGAGAATTAAATTCTCAATTGCTTAAGGACCACTGTCATTTGAAATCATTCTTTTGGACTCTAGGGCTCAATCTTGGATTCTCCAGGTTCCTTTAAAACAACTTAGATTTGTGGTCCTCTCCTTCTTCACTCGTGAATCCAACCAATATTTATTGAGCACCTGCTATGAAGCAGGAAGCTGGAAATGTACCAGAACACAGCAGGGAACGAAACAGGGAGTCTTTGGCATCGCTGAGTTTAAAGCGTGGTGGGGAATACAGACACCAGAGCAAATTATCACAAGTGTAATGAGAGTTACAGCATGGAAATTTCAAACCACAATATCAGTTGTTCCATTTAAAGAACATGATATATCCTTTCTCTGCAAGTAAATTTTCAAGTTTTCATCTAGGACTCCAACGCACCTCACGATAGTTGTTTCTGGGTATTTCACGTTTATTGTTAGGATTACGTATGAAATTTTCCTCGTGTTACATTTTCTGCCAGGTTGTTATTGGTGTAAAACAAAGCTATTGATTTTTATAGATTTATTTCATAAACTGGACACTTTATTAAACTCTTTTATTGTGTTTTAAAATTTGGTAATATCTGTCCCTCCGAAAGCAGTTTCGCTGACCTCTGGATGATGTTCTTTCCAGAATTGCCTTCCAATCATGTTAAGAGTAAAAAACTGTGTGTTAACACTTTGGAGATAATTCTGTTTCATTCCTTGGAGCAAGCTCACTTCTTAGGGGACATTTGTTCTAGTTTATCAGAATCATGCCCTCTTCTTGATCCTTTGTCCTCTTGTACATCTGGCCATCTCCCTCCTTTGCATTTTCACCCAGGGAGACCTTTGTTTGCCCAAGCAGGGCTTTAAGGTAGCTGCTTAAAGAGATCAAATGTGTATGTATTTACATCTTTGTCTCTAGTAAAATGGAAGCTGGAGCTTGTGGGGGTTTGATGAACATGGAGTTTACCTCACGGCCTTTGTCTGACCGTGATTCCTGCCCCTTCTATGGAAGCAGCAACCGTGCTCATCTACTCCCGAACTCTCCATCTCCCTCCTGCTTCTCTGTAACCTCCTGATTCATCGCCACCTGACTTGGGAGGTAGTTCTCTGTTTGTGGCCTCTGATAAAATGTAAGCCTCATGATGAGGGAGTCTGACAGTCCATTTACTCCTGTATTCCCAGTGACTCAACCACTCTTGCCCCTTTCTGGGCTCTCAGTGAATATGTGTGAGATGAATGAATTCAATACCCCTGAGGACTAGCTCCGAGCCAGTTACTGAGAGGGTCCTGGAGATAGACTGGAGGGCAATCGGAGGTGGGTTTTCCTCTCAAGATGTAGAGCTGATGCTGCAGGTTCCCGGCCAGGAAGTGCAGTGCGGGGTGGTGGTGGTGGGGGGAATTTCCTTCCCTGTGTGGGTGGGACATCCCCATCTCTGCCTCAGGGATGGTTAGGAGCCAACATGGAACCTGCTGGGGTAAGGAACCTGGGGCCCTTGCTGTGCTCAGTATGTCTGTCCCTGGATTATGTCCTTTATGGGATAAGCATTGACTTCTAATTAAATCTTAAAGAGTTCTTTCAATAAAATAAAATTTCTGATATACTAGAAGGCCTCGTGTCACGGTGCGGCATCTTGTTTCCTTTCTTCTTAGTGGCGCATAAAATAATGGTTCAACCTATAGCCTTTAGTATCTGAGATTGGATGAAACACATAACACATCACCATATGATAAATTCACAGACTTTAATGATCTCTTCCCTGTTTTTTTTTTTTTTTCCACATGCCCCTCTACCCCACTCTAGAACATTGGTCTAAGAAATAAGAGATCCATCCTTGGTCAAATGTAAATGAAGAGATCCATCCTTGGTCAAATTGCAAAAACGTAAATGTCCTCATTTCAGAGTGCATGTTTTTATATCTAGACTTATTTATTTGTCCTGATAGAAAACACAGGGTTTCTGGATCAGAGACAAACTTCTCTTTACTGGCCTGGCCATCTTTGTGCCAGGTCCCCAAGCTGCACCTCCTGCGGGGTGGTGTTGTGGGGTCCAGCTGTGTTGTGCATGGACAGGGTCTGCGATGCAGGCCAGGGACACCAGGGTTCGGAGTCTTGGAGCTCATAGGAGCTGCTGGCACAGCTGGTCCTCCCCCAACCAAGGCAGAAAGAGAGCTTCTGCTCTGGGGTGTGAACAAATGCTCTTTGTGGAGACAGGATCTCTAGGCTTCAATATCCTTTCGAATGTCAACACCTGTCTGCAGTGGAGAGAGAGCCCCCA
This sequence comes from Ursus maritimus, assembly GCF_017311325.1. Taxonomy (NCBI): domain Eukaryota; kingdom Metazoa; phylum Chordata; class Mammalia; order Carnivora; family Ursidae; genus Ursus; species Ursus maritimus. The sequence continues at coordinate 5,973,831 of NW_024423343.1, forward strand.
GTGTCTTTAGCTTCCAATTGCTCCTTGTTATTCAGACATCCCTCCACCCAGGCTGCCACCACTCTGACCGCCTAGAAACATGAAAATAGTGGTTGTTTGCCAGCAATCATACTATTTTCACTTCCACCAGATTCCAAATAAGAGTCCTGCAGATTGGAGGAAGGGGAAAAGTTGAACTCTACCCCGTATTTGAGGCAGTGGGATGAAGAAAGTCAAGGTCACCAAAGGTCCATAATGGGCGGGAGCTCTTTATTTGTTCAGAGAATTTTATTACCATGCTGGTTGGGTGTAGGAGTGAACACCTTGAAAGGACTGAGTCTAGACTAAATTATGGGGCCAGAATCGGGTGTGGAATATCTTGGCTGCACTAGGAGGAGGAAGAGAGAGGTAGAAGCAGGAAGCAGTATAAAAACAAGATGGCGAACGTCTTGTTGGGGTGTGTGACTATTCCTCAGACAAACAAAATCTTCAGCACGGGTTGAACAAAGATCACAGGACACGTAGTATGAATGGATTTCCTGTGCAAAACTGCTGAAGAGGCAAGGTTCTGTGTCCCCTATCTGTCAGCGTCGTAATGCCAACCCACGAGGCCACAGGAGCCCAGAGGAGAGGGAAGCGTGGGCTGTGGACACACTTGGACCTCGTGGTGGGGGCTCCAGCAGCCACTGGCTATGGATCTGGGGTCTGAGTTAAGTCTAGCCAAATCTTCCAGAAGTAGAGGGCCCAGGCAATGTGTGGTTTGCATTTAATAAGTCAATTTTTTATAGAATTGTAAGAAAGCAGGTTGATTTGTTTCATGCATTGTGGCACAACGTTTCTGGGTCCTATTTGTCAACAGACAGGGGCAGTGAGTCAGGGTTATGGATGCTGTTAGAGCCACTGGTCTTTCCCGGTTCAGGGACGTAGGTGATATCTCTGCATCCAGCCATCGTGCATATTGATTCTATTCCTGAGGCAGGGCAAGGGCCAGGCAAGGGTCTCCTATTGGAAAAACAACTCAAAGCCTATTTTCTATGAATAATATCTCAGGAAAGCTTTTCTGTGTGTGCATCCGATTCGCCTTTATTTATTCACTCGTTACGTCCCCCAGTAGGCACGAGGCATAAATGACCCGTGTTCCAGTCCGCAAGTAGCTCACGCCTGGAGAAGGATCGTAGAATTCTGTGATACAATGAACCCGCGTAAGAGGCCAGTCCGCCCATGCTGATGCAGTAGTCATCACAGAGGTGCACACAGAGACCCACGGGAGCGCGGTCCTTTCTGCCTGGACCTGGGCAAGGTTCCACATGCAAGTGCTGTAGGTAGACCTGGAGGAGTGGGCTGGGTGATGTCTGCCAGCAGAAAAGGTGCAGGTTAACCTTTCAGACTGGAGGAAAGCACAAGGCAGGTCAGGGGTGCAAGCAAGGGCAAGGTGAGAGTTCACCTGGTGGGGGGCTGGGGGGATGGCAGCAACGTAAGTTGCCGTGTCAGAAGACAAGACTGCTCTCACCATGATTTCTGCAGGATTTTATTATAAAGATTCGTAGCAGTGGTCTTGGGGCGCCTGGGTGGCTCAGTCGGTGAAGCATCTGCCTTTGGCTCAGGGGTCCTGGGATCGAGCACCGTGTTGGGCTCCGTGCTCAGCAGAGACTCTGCTTCTCCCTTTCCCTCTGTCCCCTCCCTGCTCATGCTTGCTCTCTCTTGCTCTCTCTCTCTCTCTCTCAAATAAATACATAAAATCTTAAAAAAAAATTACTAGCAGTGGTCTTTATGCTTAGGACTAAGGAGTGCATAACCCCACAGTTGACAAAGTGCCGCAGTGTGCGTGGTGGGGACAGGGACCATTCTGCTCTCCTGCATCCGGCACAGGGCATGACACGGACTCAGTGTTCAATGGATATTTATTGAGGGAAAACAAGTGACTCTAGTAATCTGATTTCATGTATTCAGCATTTCTGACACGTGTGCTAGCCAAAGCAGTACCCTGGTACTATTTCTGTTCTTGACTATGATCTAAGGATTCATTATCGAGTCCCTGGTGCATATAAGGTAGGTTTCGGACTCTGGAGGTCACGTAATAATTGTACACATCTCAGTGAACAGGCAGATGTGAGAAGAATCAATGAAACGTGCTGAGCACAGACAACTTGAACATTGTCCAGTTATTCAATGGTTTTGTCATTTGCATCTGTGTTAGAGGGACAAAGACTTTTCCTGAAGCCTTACCTAAAAGCTGGCTGGCATGTGAAATTTCTTGCAGTTGAATGCATCCTTGAGCTGAATTTGAGATTCAGGACATAATGGATCGGTGGTCAGCTGTGCGCTGTTGCAGTGCTGGGCGTTCACCCAGGTGCCCTGAAGGGCTGCTCTCGGGACAGTCGATGACTGGCATCATTGGAGGTGCCTCCTTTAATGGCCATTCCACAGAATCTATCCCACCTCTCATTAGAGAAATCTCTGGGGAGAAGGGGAAGGAGCTGAGGGATAAATCTGCTGGGGGTATTTCTAAGAGATAGATCTGCAAATAAAGATATGTATATTATGAGATATATATAAAATCATATATATGTACATCTCATGAGTAAGTGTGGTAGACAGTCACCCAACAGCTGTGATTCCAGGGCGACTGTCCCCTCCCTCCTCGTTCCAGAAAAAACAAGTATATTTACTTTGCTTGGCAATTCTCTCCCGTGCTTAAGCATTTTATTCTATAACCAGAGTTATTACCTAAAATGTAAATGCTTTCTGACCCTGTCATTTTACCCCAAGGCAAATGACAACAGTTGATATGGAAAGACATTCCTTGTGAGATGATTTAAAATAGAAAAACATGCGAAGTATCTACATACCCAGTAAGGAGAACCACATCACGGTGTATCACTGGAATACAGGCAGCAATTTTAAAATGTTCTGAATAATTGAACGTGTAGGAATATTTGTAACAGAATGTCACATGACATAAAGCAGCAAATAACATGACATTGTGCTTATGGGAGGATTGAAAATGACGTTAATGTGTGCACACACATACAGCTTGCTGCTTCTTTTTTTTTTTTTTTAAAGATTTTATTTATTTATTTGACAGAGAGAGAGAACACAGCAAGAGGAGGGGCAGAGGGAGAAGCACACCCCCGCTGAGCAGGGAGCCCAATGTGGGGCTCGATCCCAGAATCCTGAGTTCATGACCCAAGCCAAAGGCAGATGCTTCACCGACTAAGCCACCCAAGCATCCCTCGCTTGCTTCTAAGCCCACATCAAGATTGACCATGATACGGGTGGTGTCCTGCCCCCCAACTCCTTTGTGTCGGCTTGCCTGAGCAATTGGCAAGGCCGATGAGGGGGAAATTTGGGGAGGGGCCAGAGCAAGCGAAAATGTATGAGGTTACTTTCCCAAAGACAGATGACAAAGAACAAAAGAAATTAGAAAAGGGGACACTTCTCTCTGTCCTCAAGGACTATGGCTTGAGGTCCTTGGCTGAGTGAAGCCTCAGGAGAACACAGTTCCATGTGGCCCTTGGAGGGTTTGAGGTATTTTAGGGGCTGTCTGGTGAGGAAAGTGATGTCCTCCTAAGTGGCAGTAGCCATAGTGCTGAAGAATGTCCTCAATGCCCTTCATATCACAAGACGGCCAGAGTGAAAGAGCAGGGCTCTTCTCACGTGTGAGAACCCAAGATTAATTGGGGGTAGGATGGGAGAGTGTGAGGCTAATAAGCTTCTAGAGACTGAATGTGTGTGTCCCCCAAAATCCGTATATGGAAGCCTTCATCCCCCATGTGAGGATATTTGGAGCTTTGGAGGTACTTCGGTTGAGATAAGGCTGTGAGGATGGGGTCCCCATGATGGGATTCGTGGTCCTATAGGAAGAGACGTGAGATCCCCATCTCTCTATGAGTACACTCAGCAAGGAAAGGCCATGTAAGGACACAGCCAGGAAGAAGGCTCTCGCCAAGAACCCGACCACACTGGCCCCTGACCTCAGACTTACCAGCCTCCCGAGCCTGGATGCTCTGTTACAGTAGCCCAAGTAAACTGAGGCATGAACCCGGAGGAGTCATTTTACCTCCTGAGTGCTCACATAGAAAAGGGACCCAGATATTCGACACACTTTCTTAGAAACATGGTTGGAAGGAAATGCACGAATGTGTAAAGAATGCTCATCTCTCCAGTGTGGGGCGACTGACTCTTATTCTCCTCCTTATACTTTTTGATATTTTTATGTTTTCTGAAAGTGAGCGTGTGTTTCTTTCATAACTGAAGGACAAAGGCCCACATGCATTCCCACCTTAAGGGTCTGGTGCCTGGTAGAGGTGTCCTTCTTGAAAGCAGGGGGATCCGTGTGGACAGAGGGGCCAGGCAGGAATTCTGCATGTAGGATTCAGCAGGTGCTCAATAAATGCTTGTCAGATTGAATTAAAGTGAAGCTACAGAAGGTGAGGCCAGGGAGAGTAAAGGCAAACTGGCTGCTTCATAATTTGGGGAAGAATCGGTTCACCTTCTTGCCCTTGAACCCTTTCCTAGCGCTGCTGTAAAAATTTACACAAATTTCGTGGCTTAAAGCAACACAGATTTACTCTTGCGCTTCCGGAGGTGGGAAATTTATAATGGGTTGGCAGGGCTGTGCTCTTGCTGGAGGCTCTCGAGGAGAATTTATTTCCTTGTCTTTCCAGCTTCTAAGGCCACCTGCACTTCCTGGCTCACGGACCCTTGCTCCATGGTCAAGGTCAGTGGTGGAGTATCTTCTTCAAATCTCCCTCTCTTTCTGTCTCTCTCCATCTGTCACCTCTGCTTCTGTCCTCGTATTGCTTTCTGACTCTCTTGCCTCCTTCTTATAAGGACCCTCGTGATGGTGTTGAGATACTCTCCCGATCCAAGGATCATCTCCCCAACTCAAGATCCTTGTACAATCCAGGATACAATCCAGGGTAATCTCGGCATCTCAAGATCCTTAACCTCATTACATCTGCAGAGTCCTCGTTGCCATGTAAGGCAACCTAGTCACAAGGTTCTGGGGATTAGGACGTTGACGTCCTGCCTACCACGCCCCCTCATGTTGACCAACAGGATGCTGCTACCCAGTCGGAAAAAATAACATGATTATAGATAAAAATGTTTATAGACGGGCTTGTCTTATCAACTGGAGAAACGGGTAATGATGACCATTCACGTATGTCTACAGCCTTGGAAAGATCTAATGGAGAGCCGGAGGAAACCCGCCCCTGATGAACACAATAAACAAATTAATTCTACTAGAAGATCGAATTTTTTGAGGGCCTTTGTTAGGTGGGGGAGGGGAGCCCCAAGAGGAAAAACAACTAGTCTTCACTTGGGTACTTTTTTTTTCTTTTTTGTGATCTTGTTTAGCTTAATTAAGTCAGAGCCAACAAAATGGAGATTTTGAGCGAATCCTGGACAATTTCTTCTCAGAAATAGAGCCTGTGAAGACAGAGTGAAATAGGCTGTTTGCTGCTGTGTCCAACCATACACCCCTCAAATCTGACGTAGATTTCTGTGCAAACATAGATATTCACATGCAAATGGATTCATTCCACGGATGACTGCTTTTGTTTGCCAAGCATCCTGTTAGGTTTGGGGAGCACACAGGCGAGGCAGACAGTCCTCCCGCCGCCCAGGCGGCGTGTGCACTCCAGCTGGGTGGACAGGCAGTAGACCATGCCCAAATATGTTTGATTACCGCTCACATTAATTAGCACTTTTGGATATTAAATTCCTGAAGGGGAGGGTAAGAAGGAAGGTGAGCAGTAGTGGGAATAATGCTAATTGACCAGGAACCATGTCCCTTGTCATTGTTAGAGATGACAATGCAGATGGGAGATGGGGACTGAGCTCCGTCCCAGGAACACTTCTGTCTTGCTCACAGCCCCCCCCCCCACCCCCTGTGCTGAGACCACAGAGGCGTCCCCTACCCCAGCCGTGCCTTGTCATCCCCCGGGGTGATGGGGCTGGGGATATTTGATGACTGTCTCACAGTTACTGGATTCCTGGTTGCTCTCATCTTCCTCTCCCATCTCCCCCCCAATTTTTCCCACTGAAACCTCATTGTGGTCAAAGCAATGTGAGACTAAGCAGAAAACCTTTCTTTTCCCTCTACAGAAACTAGATTCTCAGTGGCATATTCTCTCAAAAGGAAGCTCCATCTTTCTTGAATGTGAATAAAAGTTATTTGATGATATTTATGAAGCCTGTGCCTGCAGCTTATATCCAAGTAGTAGAGACATCGTACTTTCCAGGGGGAAAGAGGCCATGACGTTCTAAGCATTAGTCTGTATTTCAAAGAACGCATACTTTCAGCTCTCGTTGGATTTGAACAGGAAAAACAATTTGAGGTATTCAAAGTTCTAAAGGAGCACTTAGGAATGATTCGTGTAAGCATGGGCACACTCCTAATCAGGGTTTTATTTTGTTTTTTTTTTAAGATTTTATTTATTTATTAGAGAGAGAGAGAGAGAGCCAGCGAGAGAGGGAACACAAGCAGGGCGAGTGAGAGAGGAAGAAGCAGGCTCCCAGCAGAGGAGCCCAATGCGGGGCTCGATCCCAGAATGCTGGGATCAAGCCCTGAGCCAAAGGCAGACACTTAACGACTGAGCCACCCAGGTGCCCCCTGATCAGGGTTTCTATCCTCATTTCTCTGCTGTTATCAAACTGAACTCCGGGTACACCCCTGTCCACGTTGAAGGTTGTGACTTTTGGTTTTAAAATCTCCGAAGTTCTTGGACTGAAATACTGGTAAATTCAAGACATTTGGTGTTCCCTTGTGACGACGTGGAGGGGGTGGTCTGTGTGTTTTCTAGAAGCTTGTTCTAGCAGAATTGTTTGGGCACCTAAACAACTCCTGAGGCTCCAGCTGAGATGACGCTGGTGTCAACAGCGAGCAGTGGGGGTTCTTGGCCCCGATGCGTGTTCGAAGCACCTGTGAGTGCTGTAAAACACAGCGTGGGGGCGCCTGGGTGGCACAGCGGTTAAGCCTCTGCCTTCGGCTCAGGGCATGATCCCGGCGTTATGGGATCGAGCCCCACATCAGGCTCCTCCGCTATGAGCCTGCTTCTTCCTCTCCCACTCCCCCTGCTTGTGTTCCCTCTCTCGCTGGCTGTCTCTATCTCTGTCGAAAAAATAAATAAAATCTTAAAAAAAAAAAAAAACAACACAGCCGGATCCCGCTTCTCCTGGGAACCCAGCCCCTGCCGCTTGTGCGAACTCCCGCAGGGCTCTGCGCACAGGGGGGCTGGAGGGCCACCCAAGGAGAAGAGGCAACTTTTCAGCTAGATGACTGACGGCCCTTCGTAAAATCAAAACAAGCTAGTACTAGAGAATCGCTGGTAAAAGGAAAAAGCATTGGTACATTAATAAGGAAGTTAAACAAACAAATGAATACATACATAAGTAAAAATTCTGAGGCCCACGTTCTTGTGGATCGAACTTGTTTTGGGGACAGGCTCACCAAATTTGCCAGGAAGACACTACTACTGATTTCTGTGAATTCTATGAACTCCTTGTTTGGTTTTTGTGTCCTTAGAAGGTCTGCTTGCTGTCCGGGTCTTTGTGTGGAAATGTAAATTCGGCTCTGTATCATCAGTCCCAAGGCCAAACTGAGTCCCTTCTTTTTCGCTTCTGCTTTCCAGCCCCCTCCCCTGCCAAGATGAGGTCGGCTGGTCATTGGGCAGTGAGAGGAGGGGGCTTTCCCGGGATGGCTGGCAGGGCAGTGGGCGGAGAGTAGGAGACAGGTGCTCTGAGCCCCTGGGGAGCCTGCTCTGCGTGGCCCTCTCTCCCTGCCCCACTGCCCCTTCCCCTGTTCCGTCCCCACCCTCCTGCTGCTTCCTCCTTGCTCTCCCTCCCTCTCTCAGGTGGGGCAACTCCCTCCTCCGAAGCGGGGTGCCACCCACATCCAGCCCTCAGGGGAGACCCACCACCCACCTGCTCCCAGCATCCTGAACAAAGAGCGGCCTCTCTCTGGGGAGCGCAGCGTCTGGGCCAGATCTTCAAATAATAAACGTTTCCCCTCTTCACACACCCCGCCACCCCCACTTCTGTGTCATCCCTTCTGCCTCTGGCCGCTCTCTCTCCCGGCCTGTCTGGCTCCATCCGCTCCCCCATCCATCAGTGTTGATCAAGCAGCACACTGGGCGCTGGGCCTGTTTGCCCGGTCTTAGCTCAGAGCGCAGGTCACAGCCTCCCCCGCGAGCCCACGAACAAAAGCCAAACACATGTGAGAATGTGTTTGCGAGTGTGTGGGTGTGAGTGCATGCCTGTGTGGCTGTGTGAGGGCACTGTGAGGGTACACGTGGGTGTGAGGGAGAGTGGATACATGTGAGTGTGCACATGTGGAAGTCTGAATGTTTGCGGGTACGGGTGTGGGTGTGAGTGCGTGTGTGAGAGCACTGTGAGTGTGCATCTGGGAGGCTCGCTGGCAGGGGGGTGGGGGCAGCAGCAGGTGGCCAGGAGGTGGGGGCCTGGGTGCGGGTGGTCATGGAGGCTCTGGGGGGATCCGTCCGCCAGGGACATAGCAGAGCCCCCCTTCCACACCCCTTCACTTCCTGCCATAAGGACCAAAGTGCAGACAGAAGGCACCTGGTCCTTGGCATCATCTGACCCCAGTCCTGATCCTGTCCCTTTGGGCTGTGTGAGCCTCGTTCTCTGGCTTCAGTTTCTCGGGTCAAGAAGTGAATTCCAGGTGGGCTCACGTGGGTGGACTCCAAGTGCTGGCCAGTGTCCCTTCCCTGGCTGTGCTCGCCGCCATGTCCCCGTGGGGCCCCTTTGAATCTCAGGGGCAATTCTGGCTGCCCAGGGCAGCTGCTCTCTGCCCCTCACTTCGGCCCTTGAGCTTGGCTCTACCTACTAGGGAACGTGAGCTCTAGGTCCCTTCACCTGCATGTGACTGGACTTTCTCTTCTCCTTCCCCACCTCTGCGGCCACGCGTCAGACTCGACCTCCTGCATTCCTTCCTCCCACGTCCATGTCCATCCAGGTCTCTGCTCCTCCACTGCCCCAGCCTGGCCCCAGCAACACACGGCTCCCTAAGGTTGGGGCCCTTCATGGGTCCTGACCTGAAGACCCCACCTGCTCTGGGTCACAGGGATCTCTGCCTGGACCCCCGGCCCTCTGACTGCTGGTCAAGTTTGGGCCACACAGCAGCCCTGGAGGACGATTAGAGGGAGTGAGGAGAAGAGGAGATGTCACCCAGCCTGCTCAGCTCCCTCCCCCTCTGCCTGCTCAGTCCCTCCCACCCTGCTCAGCCCCCCACCTGCTCAGTCCCCCTGCTCTGCTCAGCTCCCACGGGGCAGCTCCACGATGCTCCCTCCTGATAGCCCAGTTTGGGGGCTCTGGACTTGGATGGAAATGACCGCCCAGGGTACTGTGCTGACCCCTAGCTGAGTCACCTTCCCCTCTCCCCCACCTCTGCACCTGCTCTGTATTCTCTCTGTTTGGAAGTCCTGCCATGGCTTTGTTCCCCAAGCGGCCCTGGGGGACACGCCCACAGATCTTCCCCTTGCAGCACCTCACCCTTCGTCTACACCCCATCTCTCCCTTCTGTTAAAAACTTCTTGGGCCTGTCAACGCCCCTCGCTTCCCCCACGGCTCTCTTCCACAGGGGAATCAGGTACTGTCACCCGATTTCTTCTTTCATGCTTCCCAAACCGCCCTGCTGGCCCTCCGAATTGTTTGGGTGGTTTTCTCGGGGCCCCAGGAGGGAAAAATGACACCGTTGGAACCTGACAGAGCTTCCTGAGCTTTACGAGACTCTGGACTCGGACGCAGGTTGCTAGCTCGCCTGAGTGTGGCGACGACGGAGAAGTAGTGGGAGTGACCTGCTGTCATCCGCCTCTTCTGCACCCGGTGCGTGGCAGGTGCTGCTGCGTGTGCGACGCTGACACGGAATCCACGCACTTACTACTTACAGGCACCAGGCTTCTCCTCATCCCTGTAAAGGAGGGAACCGAGGCCAAGAGGGTTCAGAGATCGGAGAACCCACTATCTACCTCTGCTTTATCTCAACTTCTCCCTCAGCTTGGCTCCTTCTCCCCCGCACGGTCACTCTTTTCCTTTCTTT